>NW_028176531.1:895000-980000 GCF_949987555.1 Borostomias antarcticus | reverse complement strand
GATAGATAGATAGATAGATAGATAGATAGATAGATAGATAGATAGATAGATAGATAGACACAGCAGCCAATAAGACTGTTCCTACACAGCAGCCAATGAAGATGTTCCTACACAGCAGCCATTGAGGATGTTCCTACACAGCAGCCAATGAAAATGTTCTTACACAGCAGCCAGATTGTGACATCACAGGGATGCTCTGTGATGTCACAATCTGGCTGCTGTGTAGGAACATTTTCATTGGCTGCTGTGTAGGAACATCCTCAATGGCTGCTGTGTAGGAACATCTTCATGTGCAGGAACATCTTCATCGTCCAGGAAGGGTATAAAAGGGGGCCGCGCCGCCCTGAGAGTCACTAGATAGATAGATAGAGATAGATAGATAGATAGATAGATAGATAGATAGATAGATAGATAGATAGATAGATAGATAGATAGATAGATAGATAGATAGACACAGCAGCCAATGAGACTGTTCCTACACAGCAGCCAATGAAGATGTTCCTACACAGCAGCCATTGAGGATGTTCCTACACAGCAGCCAATTAAAATGTTCTTACACAGCAGCCAGATTGTGACATCACAGGGATGCTCTGTGATGTCACAATCTGGCTGCTGTGTAGGAACATTTTCATTGGCTGCTGTGTAGGAACATCCTCAATGGCTGCTGTGTAGGAACATCTTCATGTGCAGGAACATCTTCATCGTCCAGGAAGGGTATAAAAGGGGGCCGCGCCGCCCTGAGAGTCACTAGATAGATAGATAGAGATAGAGACATATAGATAGATAGATAGATAGATAGATAGATAGATAGATAGATAGATAGATAGATAGATAGATAGATAGATAGATAGATAGATAGATAGATAGATAGATAGATAGACACAGCAGCCAATGAGACTGTTCCTACACAGCAGCCAATGAAGATGTTCCTACACAGCAGCCATTGAGGATGTTCCTACACAGCAGCCAATGAAAATGTTCTTACACAGCAGCCAGATTGTGACATCACAGGGATGCTCTGTGATGTCACAATCTGGCTGCTGTGTAGGAACATTTTCATTGGCTGCTGTGTAGGAACATCCTCAATGGCTGCTGTGTAGGAACATCTTCATGTGCAGGAACATCTTCATCGTCCAGGAAGGGTATAAAAGGGGGCCGCGCCGCCCTGAGAGTCACTAGATGAATAGATAGAGACATATAGATAGATAGATAGATAGATAGATAGATAGATAGATAGATAGATAGATAGATAGATAGATAGATAGATAGATAGATAGATAGATAGACACAGCAGCCAATGAGACTGTTCCTACACAGCAGCCAATGGAGATGTTCCTACACAGCAGCCATTGAGGATGTTCCTACACAGCAGCCAATGAAAATGTTCTTACACAGCAGCCAGATTGTGACATCACAGGGATGCTCTGTGATGTCACAATCTGGCTGCTGTGTAGGAACATTTTCATTGGCTGCTGTGTAGGAACATCCTCAATGGCTGCTGTGTAGGAACATCTTCATGTGCAGGAACATCTTCATCGTCCAGGAAGGGTATAAAAGGGGGCCGCGCCGCCCTGAGAGTCACTAGATAGATAGATAGAGATAGAGACATATAGATAGATAGATAGATAGATAGATAGATAGATAGATAGATAGATAGATAGATAGATAGATAGATAGATAGATAGATAGATAGATAGATAGATAGATAGATAGATAGACACAGCAGCCAATGAGACTGTTCCTACACAGCAGCCAATGAAGATGTTCCTACACAGCAGCCATTGAGGATGTTCCTACACAGCAGCCAATGAAAATGTTCTTACACAGCAGCCAGATTGTGACATCACAGGGATGCTCTGTGATGTCACAATCTGGCTGCTGTGTAGGAACATTTTCATTGGCTGCTGTGTAGGAACATCCTCAATGGCTGCTGTGTAGGAACATCTTCATGTGCAGGAACATCTTCATCGTCCAGGAAGGGTATAAAAGGGGGCCGCGCCGCCCTGAGAGTCACTAGATGGATAGATAGAGATAGAGACATATAGATAGATAGATAGATAGATAGATAGATAGATAGATAGATAGATAGATAGATAGATAGATAGATAGATAGATAGATAGATAGATAGATAGATAGATAGATAGATAGATAGATAGATAGACACAGCAGCCAATGAGACTGTTCCTACACAGCAGCCAATGAAGATGTTCCTACACAGCAGCCATTGAGGATGTTCCTACACAGCAGCCAATGAAAATGTTCTTACACAGCAGCCAGATTGTGACATCACAGGGATGCTCTGTGTTGTCACAATCTGGCTGCTGTGTAGGAACATTTTCATTGGCTGCTGTGTAGGAACATCCTCAATGGCTGCTGTGTAGGAACATCTTCATGTGCAGGAACATCTTCATCGTCCAGGAAGGGTATAAAAGGGGGCCGCGCCGCCCTGAGAGTCACTAGATAGATAGATAGAGATAGAGACATATAGATAGATAGATAGATAGATAGATAGATAGATAGATAGATAGATAGATAGATAGATAGATAGATAGATAGATAGATAGATAGATAGATAGATAGATAGATAGACACAGCAGCCAATGAGACTGTTCCTACACAGCAGCCAATGAAGATGTTCCTACACAGCAGCCATTGAGGATGTTCCTACACAGCAGCCAATGAAAATGTTCTTACACAGCAGCCAGATTGTGACATCACAGGGATGCTCTGTGTTGTCACAATATGGCTGCTGTGTAGGAACATTTTCATTGGCTGCTGTGTAGGAACATCCTCAATGGCTGCTGTGTAGGAACATCTTCATGTGCAGGAACATCTTCATCGTCCAGGAAGGGTATAAAAGGGGGCCGCGCCGCCCTGAGAGTCACTAGATAGATAGATAGAGATAGAGACATATAGATAGATAGATAGATAGATAGATAGATAGATAGATAGATAGATAGATAGATAGATAGATAGATAGATAGATAGATAGATAGATAGATAGATAGATAGATAGATAGACACAGCAGCCAATGAGACTGTTCCTACACAGCAGCCAATGAAGATGTTCCTACACAGCAGCCATTGAGGATGTTCCTACACAGCAGCCAATGAAAATGTTCTTACACAGCAGCCAGATTGTGACATCACAGGGATGCTCTGTGATGTCACAATCTGGCTGCTGTGTAGGAACATTTTCATTGGCTGCTGTGTAGGAACATCCTCAATGGCTGCTGTGTAGGAACATCTTCATGTGCAGGAACATCTTCATCGTCCAGGAAGGGTATAAAAGGGGGCCGCGCCGCCCTGAGAGTCACTAGATAGATAGATAGAGATAGAGACATATAGATAGATAGATAGATAGATAGATAGATAGATAGATAGATAGATAGATAGATAGATAGATAGATAGATAGATAGATAGATAGATAGATAGATAGATAGATAGACACAGCAGCCAATGAGACTGTTCCTACACAGCAGCCAATGAAGATGTTCCTACACAGCAGCCATTGAGGATGTTCCTACACAGCAGCCAATGAAAATGTTCTTACACAGCAGCCAGATTGTGACATCACAGGGATGCTCTGTGATGTCACAATCTGGCTGCTGTGTAGGAACATTTTCATTGGCTGCTGTGTAGGAACATCCTCAATGGCTGCTGTGTAGGAACATCTTCATGTGCAGGAACATCTTCATCGTCCAGGAAGGGTATAAAAGGGGGCCGCGCCGCCCTGAGAGTCACTAGATAGATAGATAGAGATAGAGACATATAGATAGATAGATAGATAGATAGATAGATAGATAGATAGATAGATAGATAGATAGATAGATAGATAGATAGATAGATAGATAGATAGATAGATAGATAGATAGATAGACACAGCAGCCAATGAGACTGTTCCTACACAGCAGCCAATGAAGATGTTCCTACACAGCAGCCATTGAGGATGTTCCTACACAGCAGCCAATGAAAATGTTCTTACACATCAGCCAGATTGTGACATCACAGGGATGCTCTGTGATGTCACAATCTGGCTGCTGTGTAGGAACATTTTCATTGGCTGCTGTGTAGGAACATCATCAATGGCTGCTGTGTAGGAACATCTTCATGTGCAGGAACATCTTCATCGTCCAGGAAGGGTATAAAAGGGGGCCGCGCCGCCCTGAGAGTCACTAGATGGATAGATAGAGATAGAGACATATAGATAGATAGATAGATAGATAGATAGATAGATAGATAGATAGATAGATAGATAGATAGATAGATAGATAGATAGATAGATAGATAGATAGATAGATAGATAGATAGATAGACACAGCAGCCAATGAGACTGTTCCTACACAGCAGCCAATGAAGATGTTCCTACACAGCAGCCATTGAGGATGTTCCTACACAGCAGCCAATGAAAATGTTCTTACACAGCAGCCAGATTGTGACATCACAGGGATGCTCTGTGATGTCACAATCTGGCTGCTGTGTAGGAACATTTTCATTGGCTGCTGTGTAGGAACATCCTCAATGGCTGCTGTGTAGGAACATCTTCATGTGCAGGAACATCTTCATCGTCCAGGAAGGGTATAAAAGGGGGCCGCGCCGCCCTGAGAGTCACTAGATAGATAGATAGAGATAGAGATAGATAGATAGATAGATAGATAGATAGATAGATAGATAGATAGATAGATAGATAGATAGATAGATAGATAGATAGATAGATAGATAGACACAGCAGCCAATGAGACTGTTCCTACACAGCAGCCAATGAAGATGTTCCTACACAGCAGCCATTGAGGATGTTCCTACACAGCAGCCAATGAAAATGTTCTTACACAGCAGCCAGATTGTGACATCACAGGGATGCTCTGTGATGTCACAATCTGGCTGCTGTGTAGGAACATTTTCATTGGCTGCTGTGTAGGAACATCCTCAATGGCTGCTGTGTAGGAACATCTTCATGTGCAGGAACATCTTCATCGTCCAGGAAGGGTATAAAAGGGGGCCGCGCCGCCCTGAGAGTCACTAGATAGATAGATAGAGATAGAGACATATAGATAGATAGATAGATAGATAGATAGATAGATAGATAGATAGATAGATAGATAGATAGATAGATAGATAGATAGATAGATAGACACAGCAGCCAATGAGACTGTTCCTACACAGCAGCCAATGAAGATGTTCCTACACAGCAGCCATTGAGGATGTTCCTACACAGCAGCCAATGAAAATGTTCTTACACAGCAGCCAGATTGTGACATCACAGGGATGCTCTGTGATGTCACAATCTGGCTGCTGTGTAGGAACATTTTCATTGGCTGCTGTGTAGGAACATCCTCAATGGCTGCTGTGTAGGAACATCTTCATGTGCAGGAACATCTTCATCGTCCAGGAAGGGTATAAAAGGGGGCCGCGCCGCCCTGAGAGTCACTAGATAGATAGATAGAGATAGAGACATATAGATAGATAGATAGATAGATAGATAGATAGATAGATAGATAGATAGATAGATAGATAGATAGATAGATAGATAGATAGATAGATAGATAGATAGATAGACACAGCAGCCAATGAGACTGTTCCTACACAGCAGCCAATGAAGATGTTCCTACACAGCAGCCATTGAGGATGTTCCTACACAGCAGCCAATGAAAATGTTCTTACACATCAGCCAGATTGTGACATCACAGGGATGCTCTGTGATGTCACAATCTGGCTGCTGTGTAGGAACATTTTCATTGGCTGCTGTGTAGGAACATCCTCAATGGCTGCTGTGTAGGAACATCTTCATGTGCAGGAACATCTTCATCGTCCAGGAAGGGTATAAAAGGGGGCCGCGCCGCCCTGAGAGTCACTAGATGGATAGATAGAGATAGAGACATATAGATAGATAGATAGATAGATAGATAGATAGATAGATAGATAGATAGATAGATAGATAGATAGATAGATAGATAGATAGATAGATAGATAGATAGATAGATAGATAGATAGATAGACACAGCAGCCAATGAGACTGTTCCTACACAGCAGCCAATGAAGATGTTCCTACACAGCAGCCATTGAGGATGTTCCTACACAGCAGCCAATGAAAATGTTCTTACACAGCAGCCAGATTGTGACATCACAGGGATGCTCTGTGATGTCACAATCTGGCTGCTGTGTAGGAACATTTTCATTGGCTGCTGTGTAGGAACATCCTCAATGGCTGCTGTGTAGGAACATCTTCATGTGCAGGAACATCTTCATCGTCCAGGAAGGGTATAAAAGGGGGCCGCGCCGCCCTGAGAGTCACTAGATAGATAGATAGAGATAGAGACATATAGATAGATAGATAGATAGATAGATAGATAGATAGATAGATAGATAGATAGATAGATAGATAGATAGATAGATAGATAGATAGACACAGCAGCCAATGAGACTGTTCCTACACAGCAGCCAATGAAGATGTTCCTACACAGCAGCCATTGAGGATGTTCCTACACAGCAGCCAATGAAAATGTTCTTACACAGCAGCCAGATTGTGACATCACAGGGATGCTCTGTGATGTCATAATCTGGCTGCTGTGTAGGAACATTTTCATTGGCTGCTGTGTAGGAACATCCTCAATGGCTGCTGTGTAGGAACATCTTCATGTGCAGGAACATCTTCATCGTCCAGGAAGGGTATAAAAGGGGGCCGCGCCGCCCTGAGAGTCACTAGATGGATAGATAGAGATAGAGACATATAGATAGATAGATAGATAGATAGATAGATAGATAGATAGATAGATAGATAGATAGATAGATAGATAGATAGATAGATAGATAGATAGATAGACACAGCAGCCAATGAGACTGTTCCTACACAGCAGCCAATGAAGATGTTCCTACACAGCAGCCATTGAGGATGTTCCTACACAGCAGCCAATGAAAATGTTCTTACACAGCAGCCAGATTGTGACATCACAGGGATGCTCTGTGATGTCACAATCTGGCTGCTGTGTAGGAACATTTTCATTGGCTGCTGTGTAGGAACATCCTCAATGGCTGCTGTGTAGGAACATCTTCATGTGCAGGAACATCTTCATCGTCCAGGAAGGGTATAAAAGGGGGCCGCGCCGCCCTGAGAGTCACTAGATAGATAGATAGAGATAGAGACATATAGATAGATAGATAGATAGATAGATAGATAGATAGATAGATAGATAGATAGATAGATAGATAGATAGATAGACACAGCAGCCAATGAGACTGTTCCTACACAGCAGCCAATGAAGATGTTCCTACACAGCAGCCATTGAGGATGTTCCTACACAGCAGCCAATGAAAATGTTCTTACACAGCAGCCAGATTGTGACATCACAGGGATGCTCTGTGATGTCACAATCTGGCTGCTGTGTAGGAACATTTTCATTGGCTGCTGTGTAGGAACATCCTCAATGGCTGCTGTGTAGGAACATCTTCATGTGCAGGAACATCTTCATCGTCCAGGAAGGGTATAAAAGGGGGCCGCGCCGCCCTGAGAGTCACTAGATAGATAGATAGAGATAGAGACATATAGATAGATAGATAGATAGATAGATAGATAGATAGATAGATAGATAGATAGATAGATAGATAGATAGATAGATAGATAGATAGATAGATAGATAGATAGACACAGCAGCCAATGAGACTGTTCCTACACAGCAGCCAATGAAGATGTTCCTACACAGCAGCCATTGAGGATGTTCCTACACAGCAGCCAATGAAAATGTTCTTACACATCAGCCAGATTGTGACATCACAGGGATGCTCTGTGATGTCACAATCTGGCTGCTGTGTAGGAACATTTTCATTGGCTGCTGTGTAGGAACATCCTCAATGGCTGCTGTGTAGGAACATCTTCATGTGCAGGAACATCTTCATCGTCCAGGAAGGGTATAAAAGGGGGCCGCGCCGCCCTGAGAGTCACTAGATGGATAGATAGAGATAGAGACATATAGATAGATAGATAGATAGATAGATAGATAGATAGATAGATAGATAGATAGATAGATAGATAGATAGATAGATAGATAGATAGATAGATAGATAGATACAGATGTGGGAACATAAGAATGTAACTTGCTGCAGCATTTCACCTCGCGGTATTTGGCAGGGAAATCCCGTTGGAAATCTCGTGGGATTTCAGACGGGTGTTATTTCGTTTTAGTGATGCACTACCGCCAGGTGGCGTCTTTGAGTAGATTTAGCAGGCTGGGCTCTGTTTTTCTCCTATAGTCTACGAATGAAGCATCATTAAATTTCACATTCTTTAATTTAAATGCTCTGTTGTAAAGCACTTTGAGCTGAAGGTATCTGTATGAAAGGGGCTATACAAATAACGTTTAATTGTTATTATTACCTTGTTCTCAAACACATGTTTTATCCACCTCGATGTAATTTAATTATTACGAACACCTATAATATATCTAGGCCTACAGTAGCCTATCTATCTCGGCAACTGACGTCGGGTCAAGACGTGGAGGCTGTTTGGTCAAATGCGCAAAATAACAGTATTGTAAATATATTTGTTAGTAAAGATATGGTGAACGTGAGGGTTTTGCGTTTTGTTTCTGGAACGCATTCAACTGTTAGGCTACTCGTAAACCCCGGAAGTAAATTTGAAGACAGGGCATAATGTAGCCAAGTCTGAGCGCAGTAGGCTATATGGCTTCAGCACGATACAAAGAAAAAATAAGCTTGATCGACTTGTGGATCCATACAAAATTGAAATAGTCGCCATGAGTAAAGATCACTCATTGCCAATCATATCCGGACATTAACTATCTTGTGCATAGCGGCAGGTTTGACAGTGAGACATCAACCGATAATTGTAATAATGCGATTATTGAAATGGTCTTGTGAACGCCTTTATCTGATTTCCAAAATCGGGGTAAGGTCCATAGGACGATTGTGGGTTTTCATTTGCACATAACTATATTTTAATAAAACATTGAAGTCCGCCTGTCAATGACTTTCCCTAAAATTGTGTTCTGTTGCACCCCCTATTGTTAAATTATAAATGAAAAAAACATAGGCTACACAATATGTTGTTATTTGAATGATCTTGAATATATATATTCAAGATCATTCAAATAACAAAATATCGTGTATGTTTTAATTTATTTATACCGGCCGCCAGCTGTTCAATGAACGGCTATAGGGAATGCGCAGTTTCGCGCTGGCTACAGCCTATTATATGAACAGTTTCGCGCTATGTAGGCTATTATAAATAGGCCTAAGTATTATTCATTGGGAATAGCTTGGACTCGCTGGGGACTGGTGGAGAGACACAGAGCCTCCCCAGACGCGACATCTCCAGTTGGCTGTGTATTTGAGCTGCCGCCTCAACCGTGCGTAAGAGCAGAGCGCATCGCTACAACTAGTAGCCCATAGCCATTAAAACGGCTTATTGTTTTATTCATATATCAACTAGATAATTCGATAATAATGAGTAGCCTAGTAGGCTATAAAATGAATTCAATAGGGCAAGCCTTAAGTTGTAGCCTAGGCTACAGTAGCCTACAATCACAAGACGCATAGGCCTAGCCTATCGTAAAAAGCGTTGCGTTCTCATAGGCCTATATTAACTTAGATAATTATTAATTATGCTCAGGTCATAATGTCCGTTGAAAATAATTCCCTCTAAGCAGAATTTGAATTGTATTAAAATAGGAAATGATTCCTTCTAGGTCTATATAAAAAAAAACATTTTTCTAATGTGTAGCCTATAGGCGATGAACAAAACAGCCACAATGTAGCCTGCTTAGCGAGCGAGAGGGCAGTCTACCATAAAGTGTATAACCATAATGTAGCCTAATATATCTAGACTACATGCATTGTGGTATTTCTTTATATAGCCAATTGTTTCTCAATAAACAGTTATGTCATCCTCTGAGTCCGAATGTAGGCTAATAGACCGGCAGCTCTAAATGCCTTCCCAATCAATGAGACATGGTTGTAAAAATGATGTTTTATTGATGAAAAGGGTAAAACTGAAGAGTCATTGCATTGATCGATGCAGTCCGCTACCAGCAAACACTGAAAATACAGGTCCTCCAGCGAACCTGGACTAGACTATTGTAACCCCCCCCCCCCAAAAAATTCTTTTATATTCAAATAAACTGGAGGAACCGGTTTCCCTGGATCGTGGGAGGGGGGTAGCCTGCGTTAGCGGGTGCTTTGCCATGACCGGCCATTGAATTTATGTGTTGCCATTCATTTAAACCACCATCTCATCTAGACTAGGCCTACTTCTGTTGCTGCATTTTTACATTTATGCTTTCATGATTTTAGAGCGCAATAAACATTTTTGCAGGATTCCAAAAAGTCCATCCATTCATCCAACTTTGTTCTGAGCGCAGCGCAGGCTGGTAGCCTACTGTCAAGGCTCACGACTGATGCACTCCCTTAACACGTCTCTTCCCAGGCCATCAAGATAATTTCAATATGAAAGACCTTGGGATTCCAGGAGTCAAGGCCGTTTCAGACGGGGAGCGACATTCCGCCTGCGTTCTGCTCGGAGCGGGGGACGCACGCGTCCTGCGCGCAGCGGGGCAAGCTGACTACAATTCAGCTCTTGTCGCGGGCGGGCGTGTGCAGCATAGTTCCATATGAGAACACTCCTCGGTCCAATTCCGTATAGTAGATCAGCCTGTGTAGCCTACTTTCAACGAATGTATTATTAGACATAATATCATAATAATATATAAAGCCTTCAACGACCTCCTGCTGCCTGCCTGATGGTCTCAGGGCTAAAGAGACCGCGCGATCATTCCTCTAGCTGCTTTGCTGCTAATGCGAGTTCGTCTCCGTTCCTGCCCGAGAAACAGAAGTTGAACTTATAGCATCAAAATAGCTACAGGAATCAACGTTGTAAAGTTATCTATCTGCTTTTTAGCCACCGACAGCTACCGTTAATATTATGGAAGCTGCTGTCGTGAGCTAACGTGCTATCACGGTCTCATCGTGCAGCTTCACAGCCTGCTATTAGCAGACAGCATTAAGTTGACAAAATCACACTTGCACATCATTAGAATTCCAACCATTTATATGGGATTTATCATTCAACTAAACATGGAACCTGAATACTACCTGATATTTCAACCTGCTGCCATCAGTGATCGGCGCGTCTGCTTGTTTGAGTCATGAATATCTTACGCAGTTACATTCCATGTGTCCCAAAACTGTTAAATCATTCCCCATGTAGTTCACTATGAGTCGCACTCAATACATCCATGGTAATAGGGAGGGAGTGAGTGAACCATTTCAAACACATCTCTGGTCATCTCCGTTAGCCATCTTCCTCGTCCTGATGCCATGTTCCATATGAGAACACTCAGCCTAATGTATTAAACTTCTACTTGTCCCGACAGTTAACAGATATAGACCCGGCGACAGTTACAGAGATAGAAACTATAAATAGATAGGCTTTGTTCGTAATAATTAAATTACAACCAGACAGACAACAAGGAGTTTGAGAACGGTAGGCTCATCTAATGTGCGAGCCAGCAATGGGTCAATGAGTGGTATTACTGCGCCCCTATGGGCAGGCGAGCGGTGGTGCGGAATGACGTAAAGCGCCTGTTAGAATACCGCGGGTCAAGTTACATTCTTATGTTCCCACATCTGTAGATAGATAGATAGACACAGCAGCCAATGAGACTGTTCCTACACAGCAGCCAATGAAGATGTTCCTACACAGCAGCCATTGAGGATGTTCCTACACAGCAGCCAATGAAAATGTTCTTACACAGCAGCCAGATTGTGACATCACAGGGATGCTCTGTGATGTCACAATCTGGCTGCTGTGTAGGAACATTTTCATTGGCTGCTGTGTAGGAACATCCTCAATGGCTGCTGTGTAGGAACATCTTCATGTGCAGGAACATCTTCATCGTCCAGGAAGGGTATAAAAGGGGGCCGCGCCGCCCTGAGAGTCACTAGATGGATAGATAGAGATAGAGACATATAGATAGATAGATAGATAGATAGATAGATAGATAGATAGATAGATAGATAGATAGATAGATAGATAGATAGATAGATAGATAGATAGATAGATAGATAGACACAGCAGCCAATGAGACTGTTCCTACACAGCAGCCAATGAAGATGTTCCTACACAGCAGCCATTGAGGATGTTCCTACACAGCAGCCAATGAAAATGTTCTTACACAGCAGCCATATTGTGACATCACAGGGATGCTCTGTGATGTCACAATCTGGCTGCTGTGTAGGAACATTTTCATTGGCTGCTGTGTAGGAACATCCTCAATGGCTGCTGTGTAGGAACATCTTCATGTGCAGGAACATCTTCATCGTCCAGGAAGGGTATAAAAGGGGGCCGCGCCGCCCTGAGAGTCACTAGATGGATAGATAGAGATAGAGACATATAGATAGATAGATAGATAGATAGATAGATAGATAGATAGATAGATAGATAGATAGATAGATAGATAGATAGATAGATAGATAGATAGATAGATAGATAGATAGATAGACACAGCAGCCAATGAGACTGTTCCTACACAGCAGCCAATGAAGATGTTCCTACACAGCAGCCATTGAGGATGTTCCTACACAGCAGCCAATGAAAATGTTCTTACACAGCAGCCAGATTGTGACATCACAGGGATGCTCTGTGATGTCACAATCTGGCTGCTGTGTAGGAACATTTTCATTGGCTGCTGTGTAGGAACATCCTCAATGGCTGATGTGTAGGAACATCTTCATGTGCAGGAACATCTTCATCGTCCAGGAAGGGTATAAAAGGGGGCCGCGCCGCCCTGAGAGTCACTAGATAGATAGATAGAGATAGATAGATAGATAGATAGATAGATAGATAGATAGATAGATAGATAGATAGATAGATAGATAGATAGACACAGCAGCCAATGAGACTGTTCCTACACAGCAGCCAATGAAGATGTTCCTACACAGCAGCCATTGAGGATGTTCCTACACAGCAGCCAATTAAAATGTTCTTACACAGCAGCCAGATTGTGACATCACAGGGATGCTCTGTGATGTCACAATCTGGCTGCTGTGTAGGAACATTTTCATTGGCTGCTGTGTAGGAACATCCTCAATGGCTGCTGTGTAGGAACATCTTCATGTGCAGGAACATCTTCATCGTCCAGGAAGGGTATAAAAGGGGGCCGCGCCGCCCTGAGAGTCACTAGATAGATAGATAGAGATAGAGACATATAGATAGATAGATAGATAGATAGATAGATAGATAGATAGATAGATAGATAGACACAGCAGCCAATGAGACTGTTCCTACACAGCAGCCAATGAAGATGTTCCTACACAGCAGCCATTGAGGATGTTCCTACACAGCAGCCAATGAAAATGTTCTTACACAGCAGCCAGATTGTGACATCACAGGGATGCTCTGTGATGTCACAATCTGGCTGCTGTGTAGGAACATTTTCATTGGCTGCTGTGTAGGAACATCCTCAATGGCTGCTGTGTAGGAACATCTTCATGTGCAGGAACATCTTCATCGTCCAGGAAGGGTATAAAAGGGGGCCGCGCCGCCCTGAGAGTCACTAGATAGATAGATAGAGATAGAGACATATAGATAGATAGATAGATAGATAGATAGATAGATAGATAGATAGATAGATAGATAGATAGATAGATAGATAGATAGATAGATAGATAGATAGATAGATAGATAGATAGAGACAGCAGCCAATGAGACTGTTCCTACACAGCAGCCAATGAAGATGTTCCTACACAGCAGCCATTGAGGATGTTCCTACACAGCAGCCAATGAAAATGTTCTTACACAGCAGCCAGATTGTGACATCACAGGGATGCTCTGTTATGTCACAATCTGGCTGCTGTGTAGGAACATTTTCATTGGCTGCTGTGTAGGAACATCCTCAATGGCTGCTGTGTAGGAACATCTTCATGTGCGGGAACATCTTCATCGTCCAGGAAGGGTATAAAAGGGGGCCGCGCCGCCCTGAGAGTCACTAGATGAATAGATAGAGATAGAGACATATAGATAGATAGATAGATAGATAGATAGATAGATAGATAGATAGATAGATAGATAGATAGATAGATAGATAGATAGATAGATAGATAGATAGACACAGCAGCCAATGAGACTGTTCCTACACAGCAGCCAATGAAGATGTTCCTACACAGCAGCCATTGAGGATGTTCCTACACAGCAGCCAATGAAAATGTTCTTACACAGCAGCCAGATTGTGACATCACAGGGATGCTCTGTGATGTCACAATCTTGCTGCTGTGTAGGAACATTTTCATTGGCTGCTGTGTAGGAACATCCTCAATGGCTGCTGTGTAGGAACATCTTCATGTGCAGGAACATCTTCATCGTCCAGGAAGGGTATAAAAGGGGGCCGCGCCGCCCTGAGAGTCACTAGATAGATAGATAGAGATAGAGACATATAGATAGATAGATAGATAGATAGATAGATAGATAGATAGATAGATAGATAGATAGATAGATAGATAGATAGATAGATAGATAGATAGACACAGCAGCCAATGAGACTGTTCCTACACAGCAGCCAATGAAGATGTTCCTACACAGCAGCCATTGAGGATGTTCCTACACAGCAGCCAATGAAAATGTTCTTACACAGCAGCCAGATTGTGACATCACAGGGATGCTCTGTGATGTCACAATCTGGCTGCTGTGTAGGAACATTTTCATTGGCTGCTGTGTAGGAACATCCTCAATGGCTGCTGTGTAGGAACATCTTCATGTGCAGGAACATCTTCATCGTCCAGGAAGGGTATAAAAGGGGGCCGCGCCGCCCTGAGAGTCACTAGATAGATAGATAGAGATAGAGACATATAGATAGATAGATAGATAGATAGATAGATAGATAGATAGATAGATAGATAGATAGATAGATAGATAGATAGATAGATAGACACAGCAGCCAATGAGACTGTTCCTACACAGCAGCCAATGAAGATGTTCCTACACAGCAGCCATTGAGGATGTTCCTACACAGCAGCCAATGAAAATGTTCTTACACAGCAGCCAGATTGTGACATCACAGGGATGCTCTGTGATGTCACAATCTGGCTGCTGTGTAGGAACATTTTCATTGGCTGCTGTGTAGGAACATCCTCAATGGCTGCTGTGTAGGAACATCTTCATGTGCAGGAACATCTTCATCGTCCAGGAAGGGTATAAAAGGGGGCCGCGCCGCCCTGAGAGTCACTAGATGGATAGATAGAGATAGAGACATATAGATAGATAGATAGATAGATAGATAGATAGATAGATAGATAGATAGATAGATAGATAGATAGATAGATAGATAGATAGATAGATAGATAGATAGATAGATAGATAGATAGATAGATAGATAGACACAGCAGCCAATGAGACTGTTCCTACACAGCAGCCAATGAAGATGTTCCTACACAGCAGCCATTGAGGATGTTCCTACACAGCAGCCAATGAAAATGTTCTTACACAGCAGCCAGATTGTGACATCACAGGGATGCTCTGTGTTGTCACAATCTGGCTGCTGTGTAGGAACATTTTCATTGGCTGCTGTGTAGGAACATCCTCAATGGCTGCTGTGTAGGAACATCTTCATGTGCAGGAACATCTTCATCGTCCAGGAAGGGTATAAAAGGGGGCCGCGCCGCCCTGAGAGTCACTAGATAGATAGATAGAGATAGAGACATATAGATAGATAGATAGATAGATAGATAGATAGATAGATAGATAGATAGATAGATAGATAGATAGATAGATAGATAGATAGATAGATAGACACAGCAGCCAATGAGACTGTTCCTACACAGCAGCCAATGAAGATGTTCCTACACAGCAGCCATTGAGGATGTTCCTACACAGCAGCCAATGAAAATGTTCTTACACAGCAGCCAGATTGTGACATCACAGGGATGCTCTGTGTTGTCACAATATGGCTGCTGTGTAGGAACATTTTCATTGGCTGCTGTGTAGGAACATCCTCAATGGCTGCTGTGTAGGAACATCTTCATGTGCAGGAACATCTTCATCGTCCAGGAAGGGTATAAAAGGGGGCCGCGCCGCCCTGAGAGTCACTAGATAGATAGATAGAGATAGAGACATATAGATAGATAGATAGATAGATAGATAGATAGATAGATAGATAGATAGATAGATAGATAGATAGATAGATAGATAGATAGATAGATAGATAGATAGATAGACACAGCAGCCAATGAGACTGTTCCTACACAGCAGCCAATGAAGATGTTCCTACACAGCAGCCATTGAGGATGTTCCTACACAGCAGCCAATGAAAATGTTCTTACACAGCAGCCAGATTGTGACATCACAGGGATGCTCTGTGATGTCACAATCTGGCTGCTGTGTAGGAACATTTTCATTGGCTGCTGTGTAGGAACATCCTCAATGGCTGCTGTGTAGGAACATCTTCATGTGCAGGAACATCTTCATCGTCCAGGAAGGGTATAAAAGGGGGCCGCGCCGCCCTGAGAGTCACTAGATAGATAGATAGAGATAGAGACATATAGATAGATAGATAGATAGATAGATAGATAGATAGATAGATAGATAGATAGATAGATAGATAGATAGATAGATAGATAGATAGATAGATAGATAGATAGATAGACACAGCAGCCAATGAGACTGTTCCTACACAGCAGCCAATGAAGATGTTCCTACACAGCAGCCATTGAGGATGTTCCTACACAGCAGCCAATGAAAATGTTCTTACACAGCAGCCAGATTGTGACATCACAGGGATGCTCTGTGATGTCACAATCTGGCTGCTGTGTAGGAACATTTTCATTGGCTGCTGTGTAGGAACATCCTCAATGGCTGCTGTGTAGGAACATCTTCATGTGCAGGAACATCTTCATCGTCCAGGAAGGGTATAAAAGGGGGCCGCGCCGCCCTGAGAGTCACTAGATAGATAGATAGAGATAGAGACATATAGATAGATAGATAGATAGATAGATAGATAGATAGATAGATAGATAGATAGATAGATAGATAGATAGATAGATAGATAGATAGACACAGCAGCCAATGAGACTGTTCCTACACAGCAGCCAATGAAGATGTTCCTACACAGCAGCCATTGAGGATGTTCCTACACAGCAGCCAATGAAAATGTTCTTACACATCAGCCAGATTGTGACATCACAGGGATGCTCTGTGATGTCACAATCTGGCTGCTGTGTAGGAACATTTTCATTGGCTGCTGTGTAGGAACATCCTCAATGGCTGCTGTGTAGGAACATCTTCATGTGCAGGAACATCTTCATCGTCCAGGAAGGGTATAAAAGGGGGCCGCGCCGCCCTGAGAGTCACTAGATGGATAGATAGAGATAGAGACATATAGATAGATAGATAGATAGATAGATAGATAGATAGATAGATAGATAGATAGATAGATAGATAGATAGATAGATAGATAGATAGATAGATAGATAGATAGATAGATAGATAGACACAGCAGCCAATGAGACTGTTCCTACACAGCAGCCAATGAAGATGTTCCTACACAGCAGCCATTGAGGATGTTCCTACACAGCAGCCAATGAAAATGTTCTTACACATCAGCCAGATTGTGACATCACAGGGATGCTCTGTGATGTCACAATCTGGCTGCTGTGTAGGAACATTTTCATTGGCTGCTGTGTAGGAACATCCTCAATGGCTGCTGTGTAGGAACATCTTCATGTGCAGGAACATCTTCATCGTCCAGGAAGGGTATAAAAGGGGGCCGCGCCGCCCTGAGAGTCACTAGATGGATAGATAGAGATAGAGACATATAGATAGATAGATAGATAGATAGATAGATAGATAGATAGATAGATAGATAGATAGATAGATAGATAGATAGATAGATAGATAGATAGATAGATAGATAGATAGATAGATAGACACAGCAGCCAATGAGACTGTTCCTACACAGCAGCCAATGAAGATGTTCCTACACAGCAGCCATTGAGGATGTTCCTACACAGCAGCCAATGAAAATGTTCTTACACAGCAGCCAGATTGTGACATCACAGGGATGCTCTGTGATGTCACAATCTGGCTGCTGTGTAGGAACATTTTCATTGGCTGCTGTGTAGGAACATCCTCAATGGCTGCTGTGTAGGAACATCTTCATGTGCAGGAACATCTTCATCGTCCAGGAAGGGTATAAAAGGGGGCCGCGCCGCCCTGAGAGTCACTAGATAGATAGATAGAGATAGAGACATATAGATAGATAGATAGATAGATAGATAGATAGATAGATAGATAGATAGATAGATAGATAGATAGATAGATAGATAGATAGATAGATAGATAGACACAGCAGCAAATGAGACTGTTCCTACACAGCAGCCAATGAAGATGTTCCTACACAGCAGCCATTGAGGATGTTCCTACACAGCAGCCAATGAAAATGTTCTTACACAGCAGCCAGATTGTGACATCACAGGGATGCTCTGTGATGTCACAATCTGGCTGCTGCGTAGGAACATTTTCATTGGCTGCTGTGTAGGAACATCCTCAATGGCTGCTGTGTAGGAACATCTTCATGTGCAGGAATATCTTCATCGTCCAGGAAGGGTATAAAAGGGGGCCGCGCCGCCCTGAGAGTCACTAGATAGATAGATAGAGATAGAGATAGATAGATAGATAGATAGATAGATAGATAGATAGATAGATAGATAGATAGATAGATAGATAGATAGATAGATAGATAGATAGATAGATAGATAGATAGATAGATAGATAGATAGATAGACACAGCAGCCAATGAGACTGTTCCTACACAGCAGCCAATGAAGATGTTCCTACACAGCAGCCATTGAGGATGTTCCTACACAGCAGCCAATGAAAATGTTCTTACACAGCAGCCAGATTGTGACATCACAGGGATGGTCTGTGATGTCACAATCTGGCTGCTGTGTAGGAACATTTTCATTGGCTGCTGTGTAGGAACATCCTCAATGGCTGCTGTGTAGGAACATCTTCATGTGCAGGAACATCTTCATCGTCCAGGAAGGGTATAAAAGGGGGCCGCGCCGCCCTGAGAGTCACTAGATGGATAGATAGAGATAGAGACATATAGATAGATAGATAGATAGATAGATAGATAGATAGATAGATAGATAGATAGATAGATAGATAGATAGATAGATAGATAGATAGATAGATAGATAGATAGATCGATCGATCGATCGATCGATCGATAGATAGATAGATAGATAGACACAGCAGCCAATGAGACTGTTCCTACACAGCAGCCAATGAAGATGTTCCTACACAGCAGCCATTGAGGATGTTCCTACACATCAGCCAATGAAAATGTTCTTACACAGCAGCCAGATTGTGACATCACAGAGCATCCCTGTGATGTCACAATCTTGCTGCTGTGTAGGAACATTTTCATTGGCTGCTGTGTAGGAACATCCTCAATGGCTGCTGTGTAGGAACATCTTCATGTGCAGGAACATCTTCATCGTCCAGGAAGGGTATAAAAGGGGGCCGCGCCGCCCTGAGAGTCACTAGATAGATAGATAGAGATAGAGTTAGATAGATAGATAGATAGATAGATAGATAGATAGATAGATAGATAGATAGATAGATAGATAGATAGATAGATAGACACAGCAGCCAATGAGACTGTTCCTACACAGCAGCCAATGAAGATGTTCCTACACAGCAGCCATTGAGGATGTTCCTACACAGCAGCCAATGAAAATGTTCTTACACAGCAGCCATATTGTGACATCACAGGGATGCTCTGTGATGTCACAATCTGGCTGCTGTGTAGGAAAATTTTCATTGGCTGCTGTGTAGGAACATCCTCAATGGCTGCTGTGTAGGAACATCTTCATGTGCAGGAACATCTTCATCGTCCAGGAAGGGTATAAAAGGGGGCCGCGCCGCCCTGAGAGTCACTAGATGGATAGATAGAGATAGAGACATATAGATAGATAGATAGATAGATAGATAGATAGATAGATAGATAGATAGATAGATAGATAGATAGATAGATAGATAGATAGATAGATAGACACAGCAGCCAATGAGACTGTTCCTACACAGCAGCCAATGAAGATGTTCCTACACAGCAGCCATTGAGGATGTTCCTACACAGCAGCCAATGAAAATGTTCTTACACAGCAGCCAGATTGTGACATCACAGGGATGCTCTGTGATGTCACAATCTGGCTGCTGTGTAGGAACATTTTCATTGGCTGCTGTGTAGGAACATCCTCAATGGCTGATGTGTAGGAACATCTTCATGTGCAGGAACATCTTCATCGTCCAGGAAGGGTATAAAAGGGGGCCGCGCCGCCCTGAGAGTCACTAGATAGATAGATAGAGATAGATAGATAGATAGATAGATAGATAGATAGATAGATAGATAGATAGATAGATAGATAGATAGATAGATAGATAGATAGATAGATAGATAGATAGATAGATAGATAGATAGATAGATAGACACAGCAGCCAATGAGACTGTTCCTACACAGCAGCCAATGAAGATGTTCCTACACAGCAGCCATTGAGGATGTTCCTACACAGCAGCCAATTAAAATGTTCTTACACAGCAGCCAGATTGTGACATCACAGGGATGCTCTGTGATGTCACAATCTGGCTGCTGTGTAGGAACATTTTCATTGGCTGCTGTGTAGGAACATCCTCAATGGCTGCTGTGTAGGAACATCTTCATGTGCAGGAACATCTTCATCGTCCAGGAAGGGTATAAAAGGGGGCCGCGCCGCCCTGAGAGTCACTAGATAGATAGATAGAGATAGAGACATATAGATAGATAGATAGATAGATAGATAGATAGATAGATAGATAGATAGATAGATAGATAGATAGATAGATAGATAGATAGATAGATAGATAGATAGATAGATAGATAGATAGATAGATAGACACAGCAGCCAATGAGACTGTTCCTACACAGCAGCCAATGAAGATGTTCCTACACAGCAGCCATTGAGGATGTTCCTACACAGCAGCCAATGAAAATGTTCTTACACAGCAGCCAGATTGTGACATCACAGGGATGCTCTGTGATGTCACAATCTGGCTGCTGTGTAGGAACATTTTCATTGGCTGCTGTGTAGGAACATCCTCAATGGCTGCTGTGTAGGAACATCTTCATGTGCAGGAACATCTTCATCGTCCAGGAAGGGTATAAAAGGGGGCCGCGCCGCCCTGAGAGTCACTAGATGGATAGATAGAGATAGAGACATATAGATAGATAGATAGATAGATAGATAGATAGATAGATAGATAGATAGATAGATAGATAGATAGATAGATAGATAGATAGATAGATAGATAGATAGATAGATAGATAGATAGATAGATAGACACAGCAGCCAATGAGACTGTTCCTACACAGCAGCCAATGAAGATGTTCCTACACAGCAGCCATTGAGGATGTTCCTACACAGCAGCCAATGAAAATGTTCTTACACAGCAGCCAGATTGTGACATCACAGGGATGCTCTGTGTTGTCACAATCTGGCTGCTGTGTAGGAACATTTTCATTGGCTGCTGTGTAGGAACATCCTCAATGGCTGCTGTGTAGGAACATCTTCATGTGCAGGAACATCTTCATCGTCCAGGAAGGGTATAAAAGGGGGCCGCGCCGCCCTGAGAGTCACTAGATAGATAGATAGAGATAGAGACATATAGATAGATAGATAGATAGATAGATAGATAGATAGATAGATAGATAGATAGATAGATAGATAGATAGATAGATAGATAGATAGATAGATAGATAGATAGATAGACACAGCAGCCAATGAGACTGTTCCTACACAGCAGCCAATGAAGATGTTCCTACACAGCAGCCATTGAGGATGTTCCTACACAGCAGCCAATGAAAATGTTCTTACACAGCAGCCAGATTGTGACATCACAGGGATGCTCTGTGATGTCACAATCTGGCTGCTGTGTAGGAACATTTTCATTGGCTGCTGTGTAGGAACATCCTCAATGGCTGCTGTGTAGGAACATCTTCATGTGCAGGAACATCTTCATCGTCCAGGAAGGGTATAAAAGGGGGCCGCGCCGCCCTGAGAGTCACTAGATAGATAGATAGAGATAGAGACATATAGATAGATAGATAGATAGATAGATAGATAGATAGATAGATAGATAGATAGATAGATAGATAGATAGATATATAGATAGATAGATAGATAGATAGATAGATAGATAGATAGATAGACACAGCAGCCAATGAGACTGTTCCTACACAGCAGCCAATGAAGATGTTCCTACACAGCAGCCATTGAGGATGTTCCTACACAGCAGCCAATGAAAATGTTCTTACACATCAGCCAGATTGTGACATCACAGGGATGCTCTGTGATGTCACAATCTGGCTGCTGTGTAGGAACATTTTCATTGGCTGCTGTGTAGGAACATCCTCAATGGCTGCTGTGTAGGAACATCTTCATGTTCAGGAACATCTTCATCGTCCAGGAAGGGTATAAAAGGGGGCCGCGCCGCCCTGAGAGTCACTAGATGGATAGATAGAGATAGAGACATATAGATAGATAGATAGATAGATAGATAGATAGATAGATAGATAGATAGATAGATAGATAGATAGATAGATAGATAGATAGATAGATAGATAGATAGATAGACACAGCAGCCAATGAGACTGTTCCTACACAGCAGCCAATGAAGATGTTCCTACACAGCAGCCATTGAGGATGTTCCTACACAGCAGCCAATGAAAATGTTCTTACACAGCAGCCAGATTGTGACATCACAGGGATGCTCTGTGATGTCACAATCTGGCTGCTGTGTAGGAACATTTTCATTGGCTGCTGTGTAGGAACATCCTCAATGGCTGCTGTGTAGGAACATCTTCATGTGCAGGAACATCTTCATCGTCCAGGAAGGGTATAAAAGGGGGCCGCGCCGCCCTGAGAGTCACTAGATAGATAGATAGAGATAGAGTTAGATAGATAGATAGATAGATAGATAGATAGATAGATAGATAGATAGATAGATAGATAGATAGATAGATAGATAGATAGATAGATAGATAGATAGATAGATAGATAGATAGATAGATAGACACAGCAGCCAATGAGACTGTTCCTACACAGCAGCCAATGAAGATGTTCCTACACAGCAGCCATTGAGGATGTTCCTACACAGCAGCCAATGAAAATGTTCTTACACAGCAGCCAGATTGTGACATCACAGGGATGCTCTGTGATGTCACAATCTGGCTGCTGTGTAGGAACATTTTCATTGGCTGCTGTGTAGGAACATCCTCAATGGCTGCTGTGTAGGAACATCTTCATGTGCAGGAACATCTTCATCGTCCAGGAAGGGTATAAAAGGGGGCCGCGCCGCCCTGAGAGTCACTAGATGGATAGATAGAGATAGAGACAGATAGATAGATAGATAGATAGATAGATAGATAGATAGATAGATAGATAGATAGATAGATAGATAGATAGATAGATAGATAGATAGATAGATAGATAGATAGATAGATAGATAGACACAGCAGCCAATGAGACTGTTCCTACACAGCAGCCAATGAAGATGTTCCTACACAGCAGCCATTGAGGATGTTCCTACACAGCAGCCAATGAAAATGTTCTTACACAGCAGCCAGATTGTGACATCACAGGGATGCTCTGTGATGTCACAATCTGGCTGCTGTGTAGGAACATTTTCATTGGCTGCTGTGTAGGAACATCCTCAATGGCTGCTGTGTAGGAACATCTTCATGTGCAGGAACATCTTCATCGTCCAGGAAGGGTATAAAAGGGGGCCGCGCCGCCCTGAGAGTCACTAGATAGATAGATAGAGATAGAGATAGATAGATAGATAGATAGATAGATAGATAGATAGATAGATAGATAGATAGATAGATAGATAGATAGATAGATAGATAGATAGATAGATAGATAGATAGACACAGCAGCCAATGAGACTGTTCCTACACAGCAGCCAATGAAGATGTTCCTACACAGCAGCCATTGAGGATGTTCCTACACAGCAGCCAATGAAAATGTTCTTACACAGCAGCCAGATTGTGACATCACAGGGATGCTCTGTGATGTCACAATCTGGCTGCTGTGTAGGAACATTTTCATTGGCTGCTGTGTAGGAACATCCTCAATGGCTGCTGTGTAGGAACATCTTCATGTGCAGGAACATCTTCATCGTCCAGGAAGGGTATAAAAGGGGGCCGCGCCGCCCTGAGAGTCACTAGATAGATAGATAGAGATAGAGTTAGATAGATAGATAGATAGATAGATAGATAGATAGATAGATAGATAGATAGATAGATAGATAGATAGATAGATAGATAGATAGATAGATAGATAGATAGATAGATAGACACAGCAGCCAATGAGACTGTTCCTACACAGCAGCCAATGAAGATGTTCCTACACAGCAGCCATTGAGGATGTTCCTACACAGCAGCCAATGAAAATGTTCTTACACAGCAGCCAGATTGTGACATCACAGGGATGCTCTGTGATGTCACAATCTGGCTGCTGTGTAGGAACATTTTCATTGGCTGCTGTGTAGGAACATCCTCAATGGCTGCTGTGTAGGAACATCTTCATGTGCAGGAACATCTTCATCGTCCAGGAAGGGTATAAAAGGGGGCCGCGCCGCCCTGAGAGTCACTAGATAGATAGATAGAGATAGAGACATATAGATAGATAGATAGATAGATAGATAGATAGATAGATAGATAGATAGATAGATAGATAGATAGATAGATAGATAGATAGATAGATAGATAGATAGATAGATAGATAGATAGATAGATAGATAGATAGACACAGCAGCAAATGAGACTGTTCCTACACAGCAGCCAATGAAGATGTTCCTACACAGCAGCCATTGAGGATGTTCCTACACAGCAGCCAATGAAAATGTTCTTACACAGCAGCCAGATTGTGACATCACAGGGATGCTCTGTGATGTCACAATCTGGCTGCTGCGTAGGAACATTTTCATTGGCTGCTGTGTAGGAACATCCTCAATGGCTGCTGTGTAGGAACATCTTCATGTGCAGGAATATCTTCATCGTCCAGGAAGGGTATAAAAGGGGGCCGCGCCGCCCTGAGAGTCACTAGATAGATAGATAGAGATAGAGATAGATAGATAGATAGATAGATAGATAGATAGATAGATAGATAGATAGATAGATAGATAGATAGATAGATAGATAAATAGATAGATAGATAGATAGATAGATAGATAGATAGATAGATAGATAGATAGATAGATAGATAGATAGACACAGCAGCCAATGAGACTGTTCCTACACAGCAGCCAATGAAGATGTTCCTACACAGCAGCCATTGAGGATGTTCCTACACAGCAGCCAATGAAAATGTTCTTACACAGCAGCCAGATTGTGACATCACAGGGATGGTCTGTGATGTCACAATCTGGCTGCTGTGTAGGAACATTTTCATTGGCTGCTGTGTAGGAACATCCTCAATGGCTGCTGTGTAGGAACATCTTCATGTGCAGGAACATCTTCATCGTCCAGGAAGGGTATAAAAGGGGGCCGCGCCGCCCTGAGAGTCACTAGATGGATAGATAGAGATAGAGACATATAGATAGATAGATAGATAGATAGATAGATAGATAGATAGATAGATAGATAGATAGATAGATAGATAGATAGATAGATAGATAGATAGATAGATCGATCGATCGATCGATCGATCGATAGATAGATAGATAGATAGACACAGCAGCCAATGAGACTGTTCCTACACAGCAGCCAATGAAGATGTTCCTACACAGCAGCCATTGAGGATGTTCCTACACATCAGCCAATGAAAATGTTCTTACACAGCAGCCAGATTGTGACATCACAGAGCATCCCTGTGATGTCACAATCTTGCTGCTGTGTAGGAACATTTTCATTGGCTGCTGTGTAGGAACATCCTCAATGGCTGCTGTGTAGGAACATCTTCATGTGCAGGAACATCTTCATCGTCCAGGAAGGGTATAAAAGGGGGCCGCGCCGCCCTGAGAGTCACTAGATAGATAGATAGAGATAGAGTTAGATAGATAGATAGATAGATAGATAGATAGATAGATAGATAGATAGATAGATAGATAGATAGATAGATAGATAGATAGATAGATAGATAGATAGATAGATAGATAGATAGATAGATAGACACAGCAGCCAATGAGACTGTTCCTACACAGCAGCCAATGAAGATGTTCCTACACAGCAGCCATTGAGGATGTTCCTACACAGCAGCCAATGAAAATGTTCTTACACAGCAGCCATATTGTGACATCACAGGGATGCTCTGTGATGTCACAATCTGGCTGCTGTGTAGGAACATTTTCATTGGCTGCTGTGTAGGAACATCCTCAATGGCTGCTGTGTAGGAACATCTTCATGTGCAGGAACATCTTCATCGTCCAGGAAGGGTATAAAAGGGGGCCGCGCCGCCCTGAGAGTCACTAGATGGATAGATAGAGATAGAGACATATAGATAGATAGATAGATAGATAGATAGATAGATAGATAGATAGATAGATAGATAGATAGATAGATAGATAGATAGATAGATAGACACAGCAGCCAATGAGACTGTTCCTACACAGCAGCCAATGAAGATGTTCCTACACAGCAGCCATTGAGGATGTTCCTACACAGCAGCCAATGAAAATGTTCTTACACAGCAGCCAGATTGTGACATCACAGGGATGCTCTGTGATGTCACAATCTGGCTGCTGTGTAGGAACATTTTCATTGGCTGCTGTGTAGGAACATCCTCAATGGCTGCTGTGTAGGAACATCTTCATGTGCAGGAACATCTTCATCGTCCAGGAAGGGTATAAAAGGGGGCCGCGCCGCCCTGAGAGTCACTAGATGGATAGATAGAGATAGAGACATATAGATAGATAGATAGATAGATAGATAGATAGATAGATAGATAGATAGATAGATAGATAGATAGATAGATAGATAGATAGATAGATAGATAGATAGATAGATCGATCGATCGATCGATCGATAGATAGATAGATAGATAGATAGACACAGCAGCCAATGAGACTGTTCCTACACAGCAGCCAATGAAGATGTTCCTACACAGCAGCCATTGAGGATGTTCCTACACATCAGCCAATGAAAATGTTCTTACACAGCAGCCAGATTGTGACATCACAGAGCATCCCTGTGATGTCACAATCTTGCTGCTGTGTAGGAACATTTTCATTGGCTGCTGTGTAGGAACATCCTCAATGGCTGCTGTGTAGGAACATCTTCATGTGCAGGAACATCTTCATCGTCCAGGAAGGGTATAAAAGGGGGCCGCGCCGCCCTGAGAGTCACTAGATAGATAGATAGAGATAGAGTTAGATAGATAGATAGATAGATAGATAGATAGATAGATAGATAGATAGATAGATAGATAGATAGATAGATAGATAGATAGACACAGCAGCCAATGAGACTGTTCCTACACAGCAGCCAATGAAGATGTTCCTACACAGCAGCCATTGAGGATGTTCCTACACAGCAGCCAATGAAAATGTTCTTACACAGCAGCCATATTGTGACATCACAGGGATGCTCTGTGATGTCACAATCTGGCTGCTGTGTAGGAACATTTTCATTGGCTGCTGTGTAGGAACATCCTCAATGGCTGCTGTGTAGGAACATCTTCATGTGCAGGAACATCTTCATCGTCCAGGAAGGGTATAAAAGGGGGCCGCGCCGCCCTGAGAGTCACTAGATGGATAGATAGAGATAGAGACATATAGATAGATAGATAGATAGATAGATAGATAGATAGATAGATAGATAGATAGATAGATAGATAGATAGATAGATAGATAGACACAGCAGCCAATGAGACTGTTCCTACACAGCAGCCAATGAAGATGTTCCTACACAGCAGCCATTGAGGATGTTCCTACACAGCAGCCAATGAAAATGTTCTTACACAGCAGCCAGATTGTGACATCACAGGGATGCTCTGTGATGTCACAATCTGGCTGCTGTGTAGGAACATTTTCATTGGCTGCTGTGTAGGAACATCCTCAATGGCTGATGTGTAGGAACATCTTCATGTGCAGGAACATCTTCATCGTCCAGGAAGGGTATAAAAGGGGGCCGCGCCGCCCTGAGAGTCACTAGATAGATAGATAGAGATAGATAGATAGATAGATAGATAGATAGATAGATAGATAGATAGATAGATAGATAGATAGATAGATAGATAGATAGACACAGCAGCCAATGAGACTGTTCCTACACAGCAGCCAATGAAGATGTTCCTACACAGCAGCCATTGAGGATGTTCCTACACAGCAGCCAATTAAAATGTTCTTACACAGCAGCCAGATTGTGACATCACAGGGATGCTCTGTGATGTCACAATCTGGCTGCTGTGTAGGAACATTTTCATTGGCTGCTGTGTAGGAACATCCTCAATGGCTGCTGTGTAGGAACATCTTCATGTGCAGGAACATCTTCATCGTCCAGGAAGGGTATAAAAGGGGGCCGCGCCGCCCTGAGAGTCACTAGATAGATAGATAGAGATAGAGACATATAGATAGATAGATAGATAGATAGATAGATAGATAGATAGATAGATAGATAGATAGATAGATAGATAGATAGATAGATAGATAGATAGATAGATAGATAGATAGATAGATAGATAGACACAGCAGCCAATGAGACTGTTCCTACACAGCAGCCAATGAAGATGTTCCTACACAGCAGCCATTGAGGATGTTCCTACACAGCAGCCAATGAAAATGTTCTTACACAGCAGCCAGATTGTGACATCACAGGGATGCTCTGTGTTGTCACAATATGGCTGCTGTGTAGGAACATTTTCATTGGCTGCTGTGTAGGAACATCCTCAATGGCTGCTGTGTAGGAACATCTTCATGTGCAGGAACATCTTCATCGTCCAGGAAGGGTATAAAAGGGGGCCGCGCCGCCCTGAGAGTCACTAGATAGATAGATAGAGATAGAGACATATAGATAGATAGATAGATAGATAGATAGATAGATAGATAGATAGATAGATAGATAGATAGATAGATAGATAGATAGATAGATAGATAGACACAGCAGCCAATGAGACTGTTCCTACACAGCAGCCAATGAAGATGTTCCTACACAGCAGCCATTGAGGATGTTCCTACACAGCAGCCAATGAAAATGTTCTTACACAGCAGCCAGATTGTGACATCACAGGGATGCTCTGTGATGTCACAATCTGGCTGCTGTGTAGGAACATTTTCATTGGCTGCTGTGTAGGAACATCCTCAATGGCTGCTGTGTAGGAACATCTTCATGTGCAGGAACATCTTCATCGTCCAGGAAGGGTATAAAAGGGGGCCGCGCCGCCCTGAGAGTCACTAGATAGATAGATAGAGATAGAGACATATAGATAGATAGATAGATAGATAGATAGATAGATAGATAGATAGATAGATAGATAGATAGATAGATAGATAGATAGATAGATAGACACAGCAGCCAATGAGACTGTTCCTACACAGCAGCCAATGAAGATGTTCCTACACAGCAGCCATTGAGGATGTTCCTACACAGCAGCCAATGAAAATGTTCTTACACAGCAGCCAGATTGTGACATCACAGGGATGCTCTGTGATGTCACAATCTGGCTGCTGTGTAGGAACATTTTCATTGGCTGCTGTGTAGGAACATCCTCAATGGCTGCTGTGTAGGAACATCTTCATGTGCAGGAACATCTTCATCGTCCAGGAAGGGTATAAAAGGGGGCCGCGCCGCCCTGAGAGTCACTAGATAGATAGATAGAGATAGAGACATATAGATAGATAGATAGATAGATAGATAGATAGATAGATAGATAGATAGATAGATAGATAGATAGATAGATAGATAGATAGATAGATAGACACAGCAGCCAATGAGACTGTTCCTACACAGCAGCCAATGAAGATGTTCCTACACAGCAGCCATTGAGGATGTTCCTACACAGCAGCCAATGAAAATGTTCTTACACATCAGCCAGATTGTGACATCACAGGGATGCTCTGTGATGTCACAATCTGGCTGCTGTGTAGGAACATTTTCATTGGCTGCTGTGTAGGAACATCCTCAATGGCTGCTGTGTAGGAACATCTTCATGTTCAGGAACATCTTCATCGTCCAGGAAGGGTATAAAAGGGGGCCGCGCCGCCCTGAGAGTCACTAGATGGATAGATAGAGATAGAGACATATAGATAGATAGATAGATAGATAGATAGATAGATAGATAGATAGATAGATAGATAGATAGATAGATAGATAGATAGACACAGCAGCCAATGAGACTGTTCCTACACAGCAGCCAATGAAGATGTTCCTACACAGCAGCCATTGAGGATGTTCCTACACAGCAGCCAATGAAAATGTTCTTACACAGCAGCCAGATTGTGACATCACAGGGATGCTCTGTGATGTCACAATCTGGCTGCTGTGTAGGAACATTTTCATTGGCTGCTGTGTAGGAACATCCTCAATGGCTGCTGTGTAGGAACATCTTCATGTGCAGGAACATCTTCATCGTCCAGGAAGGGTATAAAAGGGGGCCGCGCCGCCCTGAGAGTCACTAGATAGATAGATAGAGATAGAGTTAGATAGATAGATAGATAGATAGATAGATAGATAGATAGATAGATAGATAGATAGATAGATAGATAGATAGATAGATAGATAGATAGATAGATAGATAGATAGATAGATAGATAGACACAGCAGCCAATGAGACTGTTCCTACACAGCAGCCAATGAAGATGTTCCTACACAGCAGCCATTGAGGATGTTCCTACACAGCAGCCAATGAAAATGTTCTTACACAGCAGCCAGATTGTGACATCACAGGGATGCTCTGTGATGTCACAATCTGGCTGCTGTGTAGGAACATTTTCATTGGCTGCTGTGTAGGAACATCCTCAATGGCTGCTGTGTAGGAACATCTTCATGTGCAGGAACATCTTCATCGTCCAGGAAGGGTATAAAAGGGGGCCGCGCCGCCCTGAGAGTCACTAGATGGATAGATAGAGATAGAGACATATAGATAGATAGATAGATAGATAGATAGATAGATAGATAGATAGATAGATAGATAGATAGATAGATAGATAGATAGATAGATAGATAGATAGATAGATAGATAGATAGACACAGCAGCCAATGAGACTGTTCCTACACAGCAGCCAATGAAGATGTTCCTACACAGCAGCCATTGAGGATGTTCCTACACAGCAGCCAATGAAAATGTTCTTACACAGCAGCCAGATTGTGACATCACAGGGATGCTCTGTGATGTCACAATCTGGCTGCTGTGTAGGAACATTTTCATTGGCTGCTGTGTAGGAACATCCTCAATGGCTGCTGTGTAGGAACATCTTCATGTGCAGGAACATCTTCATCGTCCAGGAAGGGTATAAAAGGGGGCCGCGCCGCCCTGAGAGTCACTAGATAGATAGATAGAGATAGAGATAGATAGATAGATAGATAGATAGATAGATAGATAGATAGATAGATAGATAGATAGATAGATAGATAGATAGATAGATAGATAGATAGATAGATAGATAGATAGATAGATAGATAGATAGATAGATAGACACAGCAGCCAATGAGACTGTTCCTACACAGCAGCCAATGAAGATGTTCCTACACAGCAGCCATTGAGGATGTTCCTACACAGCAGCCAATGAAAATGTTCTTACACAGCAGCCAGATTGTGACATCACAGGGATGCTCTGTGATGTCACAATCTGGCTGCTGTGTAGGAACATTTTCATTGGCTGCTGTGTAGGAACATCCTCAATGGCTGCTGTGTAGGAACATCTTCATGTGCAGGAACATCTTCATCGTCCAGGAAGGGTATAAAAGGGGGCCGCGCCGCCCTGAGAGTCACTAGATAGATAGATAGAGATAGAGTTAGATAGATAGATAGATAGATAGATAGATAGATAGATAGATAGATAGATAGATAGATAGATAGATAGATAGATAGATAGATAGATAGATAGATAGATAGATAGACACAGCAGCCAATGAGACTGTTCCTACACAGCAGCCAATGAAGATGTTCCTACACAGCAGCCATTGAGGATGTTCCTACACAGCAGCCAATGAAAATGTTCTTACACAGCAGCCAGATTGTGACATCACAGGGATGCTCTGTGATGTCACAATCTGGCTGCTGTGTAGGAACATTTTCATTGGCTGCTGTGTAGGAACATCCTCAATGGCTGCTGTGTAGGAACATCTTCATGTGCAGGAACATCTTCATCGTCCAGGAAGGGTATAAAAGGGGGCCGCGCCGCCCTGAGAGTCACTAGATGGATAGATAGAGATAGAGACATATAGATAGATAGATAGATAGATAGATAGATAGATAGATAGATAGATAGATAGATAGATAGATAGATAGATAGATAGATAGATAGATAGATAGACACAGCAGCCAATGAGACTGTTCCTACACAGCAGCCAATGAAGATGTTCCTACACAGCAGCCATTGAGGATGTTCCTACACAGCAGCCAATGAAAATGTTCTTACACAGCAGCCAGATTGTGACATCACAGGGATGCTCTGTGATGTCACAATCTGGCTGCTGTGTAGGAACATTTTCATTGGCTGCTGTGTAGGAACATCCTCAATGGCTGCTGTGTAGGAACATCTTCATGTGGAGGAACATCTTCATCGTCCAGGAAGGGTATAAAAGGGGGCCGCGCCGCCCTGAGAGTCACTAGATAGATAGATAGAGATAGAGACATATAGATAGATAGATAGATAGATAGATAGATAGATAGATAGATAGATAGATAGATAGATAGATAGATAGATAGATAGATAGATAGATAGATAGACACAGCAGCCAATGAGACTGTTCCTACACAGCAGCCAATGAAGATGTTCCTACACAGCAGCCATTGAGGATGTTCCTACACAGCAGCCAATGAAAATGTTCTTACACAGCAGCCAGATTGTGACATCACAGGGATGCTCTGTGATGTCACAATCTGGCTGCTGTGTAGGAACATTTTCATTGGCTGCTGTGTAGGAACATCCTCAATGGCTGCTGTGTAGGAACATCTTCATGTGCAGGAACATCTTCATCGTCCAGGAAGGGTATAAAAGGGGGCCGCGCCGCCCTGAGAGTCACTAGATAGATAGATAGAGATAGAGTTAGATAGATAGATAGATAGATAGATAGATAGATAGATAGATATATAGATAGATAGATAGATAGATAGATAGATAGATAGATAGATAGATAGATAGATAGATAGATAGACACAGCAGCCAATGAGACTGTTCCTACACAGCAGCCAATGAAGATGTTCCTACACAGCAGCCATTGAGGATGTTCCTACACAGCAGCCAATGAAAATGTTCTTACACAGCAGCCAGATTGTGACATCACAGGGATGCTCTGTGATGTCACAATCTGGCTGCTGTGTAGGAACATTTTCAATGGCTGCTGTGTAGGAACATCCTCAATGGCTGCTTTGTAGGAACATCTTCATGTGCAGGAACATCTTCATCGTCCAGGAAGGGTATAAAAGGGGGCCGCGCCGCCCTGAGAGTCACTAGATGGATAGATAGAGATAGAGACATATAGATAGATAGATAGATAGATAGATAGATAGATAGATAGATAGATAGATAGATAGATAGATAGATAGATAGATAGATAGATAGATAGATAGATAGATAGATAGATAGATAGACACAGCAGCCAATGAGACTGTTCCTACACAGCAGCCAATGAAGATGTTCCTACACAGCAGCCATTGAGGATGTTCCTACACAGCAGCCAATGAAAATGTTCTTACACAGCAGCCAGATTGTGACATCACAGGGATGCTCTGTGATGTCACAATCTGGCTGCTGTGTAGGAACATTTTCATTGGCTGCTGTGTAGGAACATCCTCAATGGCTGCTGTGTAGGAACATCTTCATGTGCAGGAACATCTTCATCGTCCAGGAAGGGTATAAAAGGGGGCCGCGCCGCCCTGAGAGTCACTAGATAGATAGATAGAGATAGATAGATAGATAGATAGATAGATAGATAGATAGATAGATAGATAGATAGATAGATAGATAGATAGATAGATAGATAGATAGATAGATAGATAGACACAGCAGCCAATGAGACTGTTCCTACACAGCAGCCAATGAAGATGTTCCTACACAGCAGCCATTGAGGATGTTCCTACACAGCAGCCAATGAAAATGTTCTTACACAGCAGCCAGATTGTGACATCACAGGGATGCTCTGTGATGTCACAATCTGGCTGCTGTGTAGGAACATTTTCATTGGCTGCTGTGTAGGAACATCCTCAATGGCTGCTGTGTAGGAACATCTTCATGTGCAGGAACATCTTCATCGTCCAGGAAGGGTATAAAAGGGGGCCGCGCCGCCCTGAGAGTCACTAGATAGATAGATAGAGATAGAGTTAGATAGATAGATAGATAGATAGATAGATAGATAGATAGATAGATAGATAGATAGATAGATAGATAGATAGATAGATAGATAGATAGATAGATAGATAGACACAGCAGCCAATGAGACTGTTCCTACACAGCAGCTTATGAAGATGTTCCTACACAGCAGCCATTGAGGATGTTCCTACACAGCAGCCAATGAAAATGTTCTTACACAGCAGCCAGATTGTGACATCACAGGGATGCTCTGTGATGTCACAATCTGGCTGCTGTGTAGGAACATTTTCATTGGCTGCTGTGTAGGAACATCCTCAATGGCTGCTGTGTAGGAACATCTTCATGTGCAGGAACATCTTCATCGTCCAGGAAGGGTATAAAAGGGGGCCGCGCCGCCCTGAGAGTCACTAGATGGATAGATAGAGATAGAGACATATAGATAGATAGATAGATAGATAGATAGATAGATAGATAGATAGATAGATAGATAGATAGATAGATAGATAGATAGATAGATAGATAGATAGATAGACACAGCAGCCAATGAGACTGTTCCTACACAGCAGCCAATGAAGATGTTCCTACACAGCAGCCATTGAGGATGTTCCTACACAGCAGCCAATGAAAATGTTCTTACACAGCAGCCAGATTGTGACATCACAGGGATGCTCTGTGATGTCACAATCTGGCTGCTGTGTAGGAACATTTTCATTGGCTGCTGTGTAGGAACATCCTCAATGGCTGCTGTGTAGGAACATCTTCATGTGCAGGAACATCTTCATCGTCCAGGAAGGGTATAAAAGGGGGCCGCGCCGCCCTGAGAGTCACTAGATAGATAGATAGAGATAGAGATAGATAGATAGATAGATAGATAGATAGATAGATAGATAGATAGATAGATAGATAGATAGATAGATAGATAGATAGATAGATAGATAGATAGATAGACACAGCAGCCAATGAGACTGTTCCTACACAGCAGCCAATGAAGATGTTCCTACACAGCAGCCATTGAGGATGTTCCTACACAGCAGCCAATGAAAATGTTCTTACACAGCAGCCAGATTGTGACATCACAGGGATGCTCTGTGTTGTCACAATATGGCTGCTGTGTAGGAACATTTTCATTGGCTGCTGTGTAGGAACATCCTCAATGGCTGCTGTGTAGGAACATCTTCATGTGCAGGAACATCTTCATCGTCCAGGAAGGGTATAAAAGGGGGCCGCGCCGCCCTGAGAGTCACTAGATGGATAGATAGAGATAGAGACATATAGATAGATAGATAGATAGATAGATAGATAGATAGATAGATAGATAGATAGATAGATAGATAGATAGATAGATAGATAGATAGATAGATAGATAGACACAGCAGCCAATGAGACTGTTCCTACACAGCAGCCAATGAAGATGTTCCTACACAGCAGCCATTGAGGATGTTCCTACACAGCAGCCAATGAAAATGTTCTTACACAGCAGCCAGATTGTGACATCACAGGGATGCTCTGTGATGTCACAATCTGGCTGCTGTGTAGGAACATTTTCATTGGCTGCTGTGTAGGAACATCCTCAATGGCTGCTGTGTAGGAACATCTTCATGTGCAGGAACATCTTCATCGTCCAGGAAGGGTATAAAAGGGGGCCGCGCCGCCCTGAGAGTCACTAGATAGATAGATAGAGATAGAGTTAGATAGATAGATAGATAGATAGATAGATAGATAGATAGATAGATAGATAGATAGATAGATAGATAGATAGATAGATAGATAGATAGATAGATAGATAGATAGATAGATAGACACAGCAGCCAATGAGACGGTTCCTACACAGCAGCCAATGAAGATGTTCCTACACAGCAGCCATTGAGGATGTTCCTACACAGCAGCCAATGAAAATGTTCTTACACAGCAGCCAGATTGTGACATCACAGGGATGCTCTGTGATGTCACAATCTGGCTGCTGTGTAGGAACATTTTCATTGTCTGCTGTGTAGGAACATCCTCAATGGCTGCTGTGTAGGAACATCTTCATGTGCAGGAACATCTTCATCGTCCAGGAAGGGTATAAAAGGGGGCCGCGCCGCCCTGAGAGTCACTAGATGGATAGATAGAGATAGAGACATATAGATAGATAGATAGATAGATAGATAGATAGATAGATAGATAGATAGATAGATAGATAGATAGATAGATAGATAGATAGATAGATAGATAGATAGATAGATAGATAGATAGATAGATAGATAGACACAGCAGCCAATGAGACTGTTCCTACACAGCAGCCAATGAAGATGTTCCTACACAGCAGCCATTGAGGATGTTCCTACACAGCAGCCAATGAAAATGTTCTTACACAGCAGCCAGATTGTGACATCACAGGGATGCTCTGTGATGTCACAATCTGGCTGCTGTGTAGGAACATTTTCATTGGCTGCTGTGTAGGAACATCCTCAATGGCTGCTGTGTAGGAACATCTTCATGTGCAGGAACATCTTCATCGTCCAGGAAGGGTATAAAAGGGGGCCGCGCCGCCCTGAGAGTCACTAGATAGATAGATAGAGATAGATAGAGATAGATAGATAGATAGATAGATAGATAGATAGATAGATAGATAGATAGATAGATAGATAGATAGATAGATAGATAGATAGATAGATAGATAGATAGATAGATAGATAGATAGATAGATAGATAGACACAGCAGCCAATGAGACTGTTCCTACACAGCAGCCAATGAAGATGTTCCTACACAGCAGCCATTGAGGATGTTCCTACACAGCAGCCAATGAAAATGTTCTTACACAGCAGCCAGATTGTGACATCACAGGGATGCTCTGTGTTGTCACAATATGGCTGCTGTGTAGGAACATTTTCATTGGCTGCTGTGTAGGAACATCCTCAATGGCTGCTGTGTAGGAACATCTTCATGTGCAGGAACATCTTCATCGTCCAGGAAGGGTATAAAAGGGGGCCGCGCCGCCCTGAGAGTCACTAGATGGATAGATAGAGATAGAGACATATAGATAGATAGATAGATAGATAGATAGATAGATAGATAGATAGATAGATAGATAGATAGATAGATAGATAGATAGATAGATAGATAGATAGATAGATAGACACAGCAGCCAATGAGACTGTTCCTACACAGCAGCCAATGAAGATGTTCCTACACAGCAGCCATTGAGGATGTTCCTACACAGCAGCCAATGAAAATGTTCTTACACAGCAGCCAGATTGTGACATCACAGGGATGCTCTGTGATGTCACAATCTGGCTGCTGTGTAGGAACATTTTCATTGGCTGCTGTGTAGGAACATCCTCAATGGCTGCTGTGTAGGAACATCTTCATGTGCAGGAACATCTTCATCGTCCAGGAAGGGTATAAAAGGGGGCCGCGCCGCCCTGAGAGTCACTAGATAGATAGATAGAGATAGAGTTAGATAGATAGATAGATAGATAGATAGATAGATAGATAGATAGATAGATAGATAGATAGATAGATAGATAGATAGATAGATAGATAGATAGATAGATAGATAGATAGATAGATAGATAGATAGACACAGCAGCCAATGAGACTGTTCCTACACAGCAGCCAATGAAGATGTTCCTACACAGCAGCCATTGAGGATGTTCCTACACAGCAGCCAATGAAAATGTTCTTACACAGCAGCCAGATTGTGACATCACAGGGATGCTCTGTGATGTCACAATCTGGCTGCTGTGTAGGAACATTTTCATTGGCTGCTGTGTAGGAACATCCTCAATGGCTGCTGTGTAGGAACATCTTCATGTGCAGGAACATCTTCATCGTCCAGGAAGGGTATAAAAGGGGGCCGCGCCGCCCTGAGAGTCACTAGATAGATAGATAGATAGATAGATAGATAGATAGATAGATAGACATAGCAGCCAATGAGACTGTTCCTACACAGCAGCCAATGAAGATGTTCCTACACAGCAGCCATTGAGGATGTTCCTACACAGCAGCCAATGAAAATGTTCTTACACAGCAGCCAGATTGTGACATCACAGGGATGCTCTGTGTTGTCACAATATGGCTGCTGTGTAGGAACATTTTCATTGGCTGCTGTGTAGGAACATCCTCAATGGCTGCTGTGTAGGAACATCTTCATCGTCCAGGAAGGGTATAAAAGGGGGCCGCGCCGCCCTGAGAATCACTAGATGGATAGATAGAGATAGAGACATATAGATAGATAGATAGATAGATAGATAGATAGATAGATAGATAGATAGATAGATAGATAGATAGATAGATAGATAGATAGATAGATAGATAGATAGATAGATAGATAGATAGACACAGCAGCCAATGAGACTGTTCCTACACAGCAGCCAATGAAGATGTTCCTACACAGCAGCCATTGAGGATGTTCCTACACAGCAGCCAATGAAAATGTTCTTACACAGCAGCCAGATTGTGACATCACAGGGATGCTCTGTGATGTCACAATCTGGCTGCTGTGTAGGAACATTTTCATTGGCTGCTGTGTAGGAACATCCTCAATGGCTGCTGTGTAGGAACATCTTCATGTGCAGGAACATCTTCATCGTCCAGGAAGGGTATAAAAGGGGGCCGCGCCGCCCTGAGAGTCACTAGATAGATAGATAGAGATAGAGTTAGATAGATAGATAGATAGATAGATAGATAGATAGATAGATAGATAGATAGATAGATAGATAGATAGATAGATAGATAGATAGATAGATAGATAGATAGATAGATAGACACAGCAGCCAATGAGACTGTTCCTACACAGCAGCCAATGAAGATGTTCCTACACAGCAGCCATTGAGGATGTTCCTACACAGCAGCCAATGAAAATGTTCTTACACAGCAGCCAGATTGTGACATCACAGGGATGCTCTGTGATGTCACAATCTGGCTGCTGTGTAGGAACATTTTCATTGGCTGCTGTGTAGGAACATCCTCAATGGCTGCTGTGTAGGAACATCTTCATGTGCAGGAACATCTTCATCGTCCAGGAAGGGTATAAAAGGGGGCCGCGCCGCCCTGAGAGTCACTAGATGGATAGATAGAGATAGAGACATATAGATAGATAGATAGATAGATAGATAGATAGATAGATAGATAGATAGATAGATAGATAGATAGATAGATAGATAGATAGATAGATAGATAGATAGATAGATAGATAGATAGATAGATAGATAGACACAGCAGCCAATGAGACTGTTCCTACACAGCAGCCAATGAAGATGTTCCTACACAGCAGCCATTGAGGATGTTCCTACACAGCAGCCAATGAAAATGTTCTTACACAGCAGCCAGATTGTGACATCACAGGGATGCTCTGTGATGTCACAATCTGGCTGCTGTGTAGGAACATTTTCATTGGCTGCTGTGTAGGAACATCCTCAATGGCTGCTGTGTAGGAACATCTTCATGTGCAGGAACATCTTCATCGTCCAGGAAGGGTATAAAAGGGGGCCGCGCCGCCCTGAGAGTCATTAGATAGATAGATAGAGATAGAGATAGATAGATAGATAGATAGATAGATAGATAGATAGATAGATAGATAGATAGATAGATAGATAGATAGATAGATAGATAGATAGATAGATAGATAGATAGACACAGCAGCCAATGAGACTGTTCCTACACAGCAGCCAATGAAGATGTTCCTACACAGCAGCCATTGAGGATGTTCCTACACAGCAGCCAATGAAAATGTTCTTACACAGCAGCCAGATTGTGACATCACAGGGATGCTCTGTGTTGTCACAATATGGCTGCTGTGTAGGAACATTTTCATTGGCTGCTGTGTAGGAACATCCTCAATGGCTGCTGTGTAGGAACATCTTCATGTGCAGGAACATCTTCATCGTCCAGGAAGGGTATAAAAGGGGGCCGCGCCGCCCTGAGAGTCACTAGATGGATAGATAGAGATAGAGACATATAGATAGATAGATAGATAGATAGATAGATAGATAGATAGATAGATAGATAGATAGATAGATAGATAGATAGACACAGCAGCCAATGAGACTGTTCCTACACAGCAGCCAATGAAGATGTTCCTACACAGCAGCCATTGAGGATGTTCCTACACAGCAGCCAATGAAAATGTTCTTACACAGCAGCCAGATTGTGACATCACAGGGATGCTCTGTGATGTCACAATCTGGCTGCTGTGTAGGAACATTTTCATTGGCTGCTGTGTAGGAACATCCTCAATGGCTGCTGTGTAGGAACATCTTCATGTGCAGGAACATCTTCATCGTCCAGGAAGGGTATAAAAGGGGGCCGCGCCGCCCTGAGAGTCACTAGATGGATAGATAGAGATAGAGACATATAGATAGATAGATAGATAGATAGATAGATAGATAGATAGATAGATAGATAGATAGATAGATAGATAGATAGATAGATAGATAGATAGATAGATCGATCGATCGATCGATAGATAGATAGACACAGCAGCCAATGAGACTGTTCCTACACAGCAGCCAATGAAGATGTTCCTACACAGCAGCCATTGAGGATGTTCCTACACAGCAGCCAATGAAAATGTTCTTACACAGCAGCCAGATTGTGACATCACAGAGCATCCCTGTGATGTCACAATCTTGCTGCTGTGTAGGAACATTTTCATTGGCTGCTGTGTAGGAACATCCTCAATGGCTGCTGTGTAGGAACATCTTCATGTGCAGGAACATCTTCATCGTCCAGGAAGGGTATAAAAGGGGGCCGCGCCGCCCTGAGAGTCACTAGATAGATAGATAGAGATAGAGTTAGATAGAGTTAGATAGATAGATAGATAGATAGATAGATAGATAGATAGATAGATAGATAGATAGATAGATAGATAGATAGATAGATAGATAGATAGATAGATAGATAGATAGATAGACACAGCAGCCAATGAGACTGTTCCTACACAGCAGCCAATGAAGATGTTCCTACACAGCAGCCATTGAGGATGTTCCTACACAGCAGCCAATGAAAATGTTCTTACACAGCAGCCAGATTGTGACATCACAGGGATGCTCTGTGATGTCACAATCTGGCTGCTGTGTAGGAACATTTTCATTGGCTGCTGTGTAGGAACATCCTCAATGGCTGCTGTGTAGGAACATCTTCATGTGCAGGAACATCTTCATCGTCCAGGAAGGGTATAAAAGGGGGCCGCGCCGCCCTGAGAGTCACTAGATGGATAGATAGAGATAGAGACATATAGATAGATAGATAGATAGATAGATAGATAGATAGATAGATAGATAGATAGATAGATAGATAGATAGATAGATAGATAGATAGATAGATAGATAGATAGATAGATAGATAGATAGACACAGCAGCCAATGAGACTGTTCCTACACAGCAGCCAATGAAGATGTTCCTACACAGCAGCCATTGAGGATGTTCCTACACAGCAGCCAATGAAAATGTTCTTACACAGCAGCCAGATTGTGACATCACAGGGATGCTCTGTGATGTCACAATCTGGCTGCTGTGTAGGAACATTTTCATTGGCTGCTGTGTAGGAACATCCTCAATGGCTGCTGTGTAGGAACATCTTCATGTGCAGGAACATCTTCATCGTCCAGGAAGGGTATAAAAGGGGGCCGCGCCGCCCTGAGAGTCACTAGATAGATAGATAGAGATAGAGATAGATAGATAGATAGATAGATAGATAGATAGATAGATAGATAGATAGATAGATAGATAGATAGATAGATAGATAGATAGATAGATAGATAGATAGATAGATAGATAGACACAGCAGCCAATGAGACTGTTCCTACACAGCAGCCAATGAAGATGTTCCTACACAGCAGCCATTGAGGATGTTCCTACACAGCAGCCAATGAAAATGTTCTTACACAGCAGCCAGATTGTGACATCACAGGGATGCTCTGTGTTGTCACAATATGGCTGCTGTGTAGGAACATTTTCATTGGCTGCTGTGTAGGAACATCCTCAATGGCTGCTGTGTAGGAACATCTTCATGTGCAGGAACATCTTCATCGTCCAGGAAGGGTATAAAAGGGGGCCGCGCCGCCCTGAGAGTCACTAGATGGATAGATAGAGATAGAGACATATAGATAGATAGATAGATAGATAGATAGATAGATAGATAGATAGATAGATAGATAGATAGATAGATAGATAGATAGATAGATAGATAGATAGATAGATAGATAGATAGATAGATAGACACAGCAGCCAATGAGACTGTTCCTACACAGCAGCCAATGAAGATGTTCCTACACAGCAGCCATTGAGGATGTTCCTACACAGCAGCCAATGAAAATGTTCTTACACAGCAGCCAGATTGTGACATCACAGGGATGCTCTGTGATGTCACAATCTGGCTGCTGTGTAGGAACATTTTCATTGGCTGCTGTGTAGGAACATCCTCAATGGCTGCTGTGTAGGAACATCTTCATGTGCAGGAACATCTTCATCGTCCAGGAAGGGTATAAAAGGGGGCCGCGCCGCCCTGAGAGTCACTAGATGGATAGATAGAGATAGAGACATATAGATAGATAGATAGATAGATAGATAGATAGATAGATAGATAGATAGATAGATAGATAGATAGATAGATAGATAGATAGATAGATAGATAGATAGATCGATAGATAGATAGATAGATAGATAGATAGATAGACACAGCAGCCAATGAGACTGTTCCTACACAGCAGCCAATGAAGATGTTCCTACACAGCAGCCATTGAGGATGTTCCTACACAGCAGCCAATGAAAATGTTCTTACACAGCAGCCAGATTGTGACATCACAGAGCATCCCTGTGATGTCACAATCTTGCTGCTGTGTAGGAACATTTTCATTGGCTGCTGTGTAGGAACATCCTCAATGGCTGCTGTGTAGGAACATCTTCATGTGCAGGAACATCTTCATCGTCCAGGAAGGGTATAAAAGGGGGCCGCGCCGCCCTGAGAGTCACTAGATAGATAGATAGAGATAGAGTTAGATAGATAGATAGATAGATAGATAGATAGATAGATAGATAGATAGATAGATAGATAGATAGATAGATAGATAGATAGATAGATAGATAGATAGATAGATAGATAGATAGATAGATAGATAGATAGACACAGCAGCCAATGAGACTGTTCCTACACAGCAGCCAATGAAGATGTTCCTACACAGCAGCCATTGAGGATGTTCCTACACAGCAGCCAATGAAAATGTTCTTACACAGCAGCCATATTGTGACATCACAGGGATGCTCTGTGATGTCACAATCTGGCTGCTGTGTAGGAACATTTTCATTGGCTGCTGTGTAGGAACATCCTCAATGGCTGCTGTGTAGGAACATCTTCATGTGCAGGAACATCTTCATCGTCCAGGAAGGGTATAAAAGGGGGCCGCGCCGCCCTGAGAGTCACTAGATGGATAGATAGAGATAGAGACATATAGATAGATAGATAGATAGATAGATAGATAGATAGATAGATAGATAGATAGATAGATAGATAGATAGATAGACACAGCAGCCAATGAGACTGTTCCTACACAGCAGCCAATGAAGATGTTCCTACACAGCAGCCATTGAGGATGTTCCTACACAGCAGCCAATGAAAATGTTCTTACACAGCAGCCAGATTGTGACATCACAGAGCATCCCTGTGATGTCACAATCTTGCTGCTGTGTAGGAACATTTTCATTGGCTGCTGTGTAGGAACATCCTCAATGGCTGCTGTGTAGGAACATCTTCATGTGCAGGAACATCTTCATCGTCCAGGAAGGGTATAAAAGGGGGCCGCGCCGCCCTGAGAGTCACTAGATAGATAGATAGAGATAGAGTTAGATAGATAGATAGATAGATAGATAGATAGATAGATAGATAGATAGATAGATAGATAGATAGATAGATAGATAGACACAGCAGCCAATGAGACTGTTCCTACACAGCAGCCAATGAAGATGTTCCTACACAGCAGCCATTGAGGATGTTCCTACACAGCAGCCAATGAAAATGTTCTTACACAGCAGCCATATTGTGACATCACAGGGATGCTCTGTGATGTCACAATCTGGCTGCTGTGTAGGAACATTTTCATTGGCTGCTGTGTAGGAACATCCTCAATGGCTGCTGTGTAGGAACATCTTCATGTGCAGGAACATCTTCATCGTCCAGGAAGGGTATAAAAGGGGGCCGCGCCGCCCTGAGAGTCACTAGATGGATAGATAGAGATAGAGACATATAGATAGATAGATAGATAGATAGATAGATAGATAGATAGATAGATAGATAGATAGATAGATAGATAGATAGATAGATAGATAGACACAGCAGCCAATGAGACTGTTCCTACACAGCAGCCAATGAAGATGTTCCTACACAGCAGCCATTGAGGATGTTCCTACACAGCAGCCAATGAAAATGTTCTTACACAGCAGCCAGATTGTGACATCACAGGGATGCTCTGTGATGTCACAATCTGGCTGCTGTGTAGGAACATTTTCATTGGCTGCTGTGTAGGAACATCCTCAATGGCTGCTGTGTAGGAACATCTTCATGTGCAGGAACATCTTCATCGTCCAGGAAGGGTATAAAAGGGGGCCGCGCCGCCCTGAGAGTCACTAGATAGATAGATAGAGATAGATAGATAAATAGATAGATAGATAGATAGATAGATAGATAGATAGATAGATAGATAGATAGATAGATAGATAGATAGATAGACACAGCAGCCAATGAGACTGTTCCTACACAGCAGCCAATGAAGATGTTCCTACACAGCAGCCATTGAGGATGTTCCTACACAGCAGCCAATGAAAATGTTCTTACACAGCAGCCATATTGTGACATCACAGGGATGCTCTGTGATGTCACAATCTGGCTGCTGTGTAGGAACATTTTCATTGGCTGCTGTGTAGGAACATCCTCAATGGCTGCTGTGTAGGAACATCTTCATGTGCAGGAACATCTTCATCGTCCAGGAAGGGTATAAAAGGGGGCCGCGCCGCCCTGAGAGTCACTAGATGGATAGATAGAGATAGAGACATATAGATAGATAGATAGATAGATAGATAGATAGATAGATAGATAGATAGATAGATAGATAGATAGATAGATAGATAGATAGATAGATAGACACAGCAGCCAATGAGACTGTTCCTACACAGCAGCCAATGAAGATGTTCCTACACAGCAGCCATTGAGGATGTTCCTACACAGCAGCCAATGAAAATGTTCTTACACAGCAGCCAGATTGTGACATCACAGGGATGCTCTGTGATGTCACAATCTGGCTGCTGTGTAGGAACATTTTCATTGGCTGCTGTGTAGGAACATCCTCAATGGCTGCTGTGTAGGAACATCTTCATGTGCAGGAACATCTTCATCGTCCAGGAAGGGTATAAAAGGGGGCCGCGCCGCCCTGAGAGTCACTAGAAAGATAGATAGATAGAGATAGAGACATATAGATAGATAGATAGATAGATAGATAGATAGATAGATAGATAGATAGATAGATAGATAGATAGATAGATAGATAGATAGATAGACACAGCAGCCAATGAGACTGTTCCTACACAGCAGCCAATGAAGATGTTCCTACACAGCAGCCATTGAGGATGTTCCTACACAGCAGCCAATGAAAATGTTCTTACACAGCAGCCAGATTGTGACATCACAGGGATGCTCTGTGATGTCACAATCTGGCTGCTGTGTAGGAACATTTTCATTGGCTGCTGTGTAGGAACATCCTCAATGGCTGCTGTGTAGGAACATCTTCATGTGCAGGAACATCTTCATCGTCCAGGAAGGGTATAAAAGGGGGCCGCGCCGCCCTGAGAGTCACTAGATAGATAGATAGAGATAGAGACATATAGATAGATAGATAGATAGATAGATAGATAGATAGATAGATAGATAGATAGATAGATAGATAGATAGATAGATAGATAGATAGATAGATAGATAGATAGATAGACACAGCAGCCAATGAGACTGTTCCTACACAGCAGCCAATGAAGATGTTCCTACACAGCAGCCATTGAGGATGTTCCTACACAGCAGCCAATGAAAATGTTCTTACACAGCAGCCAGATTGTGACATCACAGGGATGCTCTGTGATGTCACAATCTGGCTGCTGTGTAGGAACATTTTCATTGGCTGCTGTGTAGGAACATCCTCAATGGCTGCTGTGTAGGAACATCTTCATGTGCAGGAACATCTTCATCGTCCAGGAAGGGTATAAAAGGGGGCCGCGCCGCCCTGAGAGTCACTAGATAGATAGATAGAGATAGAGACATATAGATAGATAGATAGATAGATAGATAGATAGATAGATAGATAGATAGATAGATAGATAGATAGATAGATAGATAGATAGATAGATAGATAGATAGACACAGCAGCCAATGAGACTGTTCCTACACAGCAGCCAATGAAGATGTTCCTACACAGCAGCCATTGAGGATGTTCCTACACAGCAGCCAATGAAAATGTTCTTACACAGCAGCCAGATTGTGACATCACAGGGATGCTCTGTGATGTCACAATCTGGCTGCTGTGTAGGAACATTTTCATTGGCTGCTGTGTAGGAACATCCTCAATGGCTGCTGTGTAGGAACATCTTCATGTGCAGGAACATCTTCATCGTCCAGGAAGGGTATAAAAGGGGGCCGCGCCGCCCTGAGAGTCACTAGATAGATAGATAGAGATAGAGATAGATAGATAGATAGATAGATAGATAGATAGATAGATAGATAGATAGATAGATAGATAGATAGATAGATAGATAGATAGATAGATAGATAGATAGATAGATAGATAGATAGATAGATAGACACAGCAGCCAATGAGACTGTTCCTACACAGCAGCCAATGAAGATGTTCCTACACAGCAGCCATTGAGGATGTTCCTACACAGCAGCCAATGAAAATGTTCTTACACAGCAGCCAGATTGTGACATCACAGGGATGCTCTGTGATGTCACAATCTGGCTGCTGTGTAGGAACATTTTCATTGGCTGCTGTGTAGGAACATCCTCAATGGCTGCTGTGTAGGAACATCTTCATGTGCAGGAACATCTTCATCGTCCAGGAAGGGTATAAAAGGGGGCCGCGCCGCCCTGAGAGTCACTAGATGAATAGATAGAGATAGAGACATATAGATAGATAGATAGATAGATAGATAGATAGATAGATAGATAGATAGATAGATAGATAGATAGATAGATAGATAGACACAGCAGCCAATGAGACTGTTCCTACACAGCAGCCAATGAAGATGTTCCTACACAGCAGCCATTGAGGATGTTCCTACACAGCAGCCAATGAAAATGTTCTTACACAGCAGCCAGATTGTGACATCACAGGGATGCTCTGTGATGTCACAATCTGGCTGCTGTGTAGGAACATTTTCATTGGCTGCTGTGTAGGAACATCCTCAATGGCTGCTGTGTAGGAACATCTTCATGTGCAGGAACATCTTCATCGTCCAGGAAGGGTATAAAAGGGGGCCGCGCCGCCCTGAGAGTCACTAGATAGATAGATAGAGATAGAGACATATAGATAGATAGATAGATAGATAGATAGATAGATAGATAGATAGATAGATAGATAGATAGATAGATAGATAGATAGATAGATAGATAGATAGATAGATAGACACAGCAGCCAATGAGACTGTTCCTACACAGCAGCCAATGAAGATGTTCCTACACAGCAGCCATTGAGGATGTTCCTACACAGCAGCCAATGAAAATGTTCTTACACAGCAGCCAGATTGTGACATCACAGGGATGCTCTGTGATGTCACAATCTGGCTGCTGTGTAGGAACATTTTCATTGGCTGCTGTGTAGGAACATCCTCAATGGCTGCTGTGTAGGAACATCTTCATGTGCAGGAACATCTTCATCGTCCAGGAAGGGTATAAAAGGGGGCCGCGCCGCCCTGAGAGTCACTAGATAGATAGATAGAGATAGAGATAGATAGATAGATAGATAGATAGATAGATAGATAGATAGATAGATAGATAGATAGATAGATAGATAGATAGATAGATAGATAGATAGATAGATAGATAGACACAGCAGCCAATGAGACTGTTCCTACACAGCAGCCAATGAAGATGTTCCTACACAGCAGCCATTGAGGATGTTCCTACACAGCAGCCAATGAAAATGTTCTTACACAGCAGCCAGATTGTGACATCACAGGGATGCTCTGTGATGTCACAATCTGGCTGCTGTGTAGGAACATTTTCATTGGCTGCTGTGTAGGAACATCCTCAATGGCTGCTGTGTAGGAACATCTTCATGTGCAGGAACATCTTCATCGTCCAGGAAGGGTATAAAAGGGGGCCGCGCCGCCCTGAGAGTCACTAGATAGATAGATAGAGATAGATAGATAGATAGATAGATAGATAGATAGATAGATAGATAGATAGATAGATAGATAGATAGATAGATAGATAGATAGATAGATAGATAGACACAGCAGCCAATGAGACTGTTCCTACACAGCAGCCAATGAAGATGTTCCTACACAGCAGCCATTGAGGATGTTCCTACACAGCAGCCAATTAAAATGTTCTTACACAGCAGCCAGATTGTGACATCACAGGGATGCTCTGTGATGTCACAATCTGGCTGCTGTGTAGGAACATTTTCATTGGCTGCTGTGTAGGAACATCCTCAATGGCTGCTGTGTAGGAACATCTTCATGTGCAGGAACATCTTCATCGTCCAGGAAGGGTATAAAAGGGGGCCGCGCCGCCCTGAGAGTCACTAGAAAGATAGATAGATAGAGATAGAGACATATAGATAGATAGATAGATAGATAGATAGATAGATAGATAGATAGATAGATAGATAGATAGATAGATAGATAGATAGATAGATAGATAGATAGATAGATAGATAGATAGATAGATAGATAGAGACAGCAGCCAATGAGACTGTTCCTACACAGCAGCCAATGAAGATGTTCCTACACAGCAGCCATTGAGGATGTTCCTACACAGCAGCCAATGAAAATGTTCTTACACAGCAGCCAGATTGTGACATCACAGGGATGCTCTGTTATGTCACAATCTGGCTGCTGTGTAGGAACATTTTCATTGGCTGCTGTGTAGGAACATCCTCAATGGCTGCTGTGTAGGAACATCTTCATGTGCAGGAACATCTTCATCGTCCAGGAAGGGTATAAAAGGGGGCCGCGCCGCCCTGAGAGTCACTAGATGAATAGATAGAGATAGAGACATATAGATAGATAGATAGATAGATAGATAGATAGATAGATAGATAGATAGATAGATAGATAGACACAGCAGCCAATGAGACTGTTCCTACACAGCAGCCAATGAAGATGTTCCTACACAGCAGCCATTGAGGATGTTCCTACACAGCAGCCAATGAAAATGTTCTTACACAGCAGCCAGATTGTGACATCACAGGGATGCTCTGTGATGTCACAATCTGGCTGCTGTGTAGGAACATTTTCATTGGCTGCTGTGTAGGAACATCCTCAATGGCTGCTGTGTAGGAACATCTTCATGTGCAGGAACATCTTCATCGTCCAGGAAGGGTATAAAAGGGGGCCGCGCCGCCCTGAGAGTCACTAGATAGATAGATAGAGATAGAGACATATAGATAGATAGATAGATAGATAGATAGATAGATAGATAGATAGATAGATAGATAGATAGATAGATAGATAGATAGATAGATAGATAGATAGATAGATAGATAGATAGACACAGCAGCCAATGAGACTGTTCCTACACAGCAGCCAATGAAGATGTTCCTACACAGCAGCCATTGAGGATGTTCCTACACAGCAGCCAATGAAAATGTTCTTACACAGCAGCCAGATTGTGACATCACAGGGATGCTCTGTGATGTCACAATCTGGCTGCTGTGTAGGAACATTTTCATTGGCTGCTGTGTAGGAACATCCTCAATGGCTGCTGTGTAGGAACATCTTCATGTGCAGGAACATCTTCATCGTCCAGGAAGGGTATAAAAGGGGGCCGCGCCGCCCTGAGAGTCACTAGATAGATAGATAGAGATAGAGATAGATAGATAGATAGATAGATAGATAGATAGATAGATAGATAGATAGATAGATAGATAGATAGATAGATAGATAGATAGATAGATAGATAGATAGATAGATAGATAGATAGATAGACACAGCAGCCAATGAGACTGTTCCTACACAGCAGCCAATGAAGATGTTCCTACACAGCAGCCATTGAGGATGTTCCTACACAGCAGCCAATGAAAATGTTCTTACACAGCAGCCAGATTGTGACATCACAGGGATGCTCTGTGATGTCACAATCTGGCTGGTGTGTAGGAACATTTTCATTGGCTGCTGTGTAGGAACATCCTCAATGGCTGCTGTGTAGGAACATCTTCATGTGCAGGAACATCTTCATCGTCCAGGAAGGGTATAAAAGGGGGCCGCGCCGCCCTGAGAGTCACTAGATAGATAGATAGAGATAGATAGATAGATAGATAGATAGATAGATAGATAGATAGATAGATAGATAGATAGATAGATAGATAGATAGATAGATAGACACAGCAGCCAATGAGACTGTTCCTACACAGCAGCCAATGAAGATGTTCCTACACAGCAGCCATTGAGGATGTTCCTACACAGCAGCCAATTAAAATGTTCTTACACAGCAGCCAGATTGTGACATCACAGGGATGCTCTGTGATGTCACAATCTGGCTGCTGTGTAGGAACATTTTCATTGGCTGCTGTGTAGGAACATCCTCAATGGCTGCTGTGTAGGAACATCTTCATGTGCAGGAACATCTTCATCGTCCAGGAAGGGTATAAAAGGGGGCCGCGCCGCCCTGAGAGTCACTAGAAAGATAGATAGATAGAGATAGAGACATATAGATAGATAGATAGATAGATAGATAGATAGATAGATAGATAGATAGATAGATAGATAGATAGATAGATAGATAGATAGATAGATAGACACAGCAGCCAATGAGACTGTTCCTACACAGCAGCCAATGAAGATGTTCCTACACAGCAGCCATTGAGGATGTTCCTACACAGCAGCCAATGAAAATGTTCTTACACAGCAGCCAGATTGTGACATCACAGGGATGCTCTGTGATGTCACAATCTGGCTGCTGTGTAGGAACATTTTCATTGGCTGCTGTGTAGGAACATCCTCAATGGCTGCTGTGTAGGAACATCTTCATGTGCAGGAACATCTTCATCGTCCAGGAAGGGTATAAAAGGGGGCCGCGCCGCCCTGAGAGTCACTAGATAGATAGATAGAGATAGAGACATATAGATAGATAGATAGATAGATAGATAGATAGATAGATAGATAGATAGATAGATAGATAGATAGATAGATAGATAGATAGATAGATAGATAGATAGAGACAGCAGCCAATGAGACTGTTCCTACACAGCAGCCAATGAAGATGTTCCTACACAGCAGCCATTGAGGATGTTCCTACACAGCAGCCAATGAAAATGTTCTTACACAGCAGCCAGATTGTGACATCACAGGGATGCTCTGTTATGTCACAATCTGGCTGCTGTGTAGGAACATTTTCATTGGCTGCTGTGTAGGAACATCCTCAATGGCTGCTGTGTAGGAACATCTTCATGTGCAGGAACATCTTCATCGTCCAGGAAGGGTATAAAAGGGGGCCGCGCCGCCCTGAGAGTCACTAGATGAATAGATAGAGATAGAGACATATAGATAGATAGATAGATAGATAGATAGATAGATAGATAGATAGATAGATAGATAGATAGATAGATAGATAGATAGATAGATAGATAGATAGATAGATAGATAGACACAGCAGCCAATGAGACTGTTCCTACACAGCAGCCAATGAAGATGTTCCTACACAGCAGCCATTGAGGATGTTCCTACACAGCAGCCAATGAAAATGTTCTTACACAGCAGCCAGATTGTGACATCACAGGGATGCTCTGTGATGTCACAATCTGGCTGCTGTGTAGGAACATTTGCATTGGCTGCTGTGTAGGAACATCCTCAATGGCTGCTGTGTAGGAACATCTTCATGTGCAGGAACATCTTCATCGTCCAGGAAGGGTATAAAAGGGGGCCGCGCCGCCCTGAGAGTCACTAGATAGATAGATAGAGATAGAGACATATAGATAGATAGATAGATAGATAGATAGATAGATAGATAGATAGATAGATAGATAGATAGATAGATAGATAGATAGACACAGCAGCCAATGAGACTGTTCCTACACAGCAGCCAATGAAGATGTTCCTACACAGCAGCCATTGAGGATGTTCCTACACAGCAGCCAATGAAAATGTTCTTACACAGCAGCCAGATTGTGACATCACAGGGATGCTCTGTGATGTCACAATCTGGCTGCTGTGTAGGAACATTTTCATTGGCTGCTGTGTAGGAACATCCTCAATGGCTGCTGTGTAGGAACATCTTCATGTGCAGGAACATCTTCATCGTCCAGGAAGGGTATAAAAGGGGGCCGCGCCGCCCTGAGAGTCACTAGATAGATAGATAGAGATAGAGATAGATAGATAGATAGATAGATAGATAGATAGATAGATAGATAGATAGATAGATAGATAGATAGATAGATAGACACAGCAGCCAATGAGACTGTTCCTACACAGCAGCCAATGAAGATGTTCCTACACAGCAGCCATTGAGGATGTTCCTACACAGCAGCCAATGAAAATGTTCTTACACAGCAGCCAGATTGTGACATCACAGGGATGCTCTGTGTTGTCACAATATGGCTGCTGTGTAGGAACATTTTCATTGGCTGCTGTGTAGGAACATCCTCAATGGCTGCTGTGTAGGAACATCTTCATGTGCAGGAACATCTTCATCGTCCAGGAAGGGTATAAAAGGGGGCCGCGCCGCCCTGAGAGTCACTAGATAGATAGATAGAGATAGAGACATATAGATAGATAGATAGATAGATAGATAGATAGATAGATAGATAGATAGATAGATAGATAGATAGATAGATAGATAGATAGATAGATAGATAGATAGATAGATAGACACAGCAGCCAATGAGACTGTTCCTACACAGCAGCCAATGAAGATGTTCCTACACAGCAGCCATTGAGGATGTTCCTACACAGCAGCCAATGAAAATGTTCTTACACAGCAGCCAGATTGTGACATCACAGGGATGCTCTGTGATGTCACAATCTGGCTGCTGTGTAGGAACATTTTCATTGGCTGCTGTGTAGGAACATCCTCAATGGCTGCTGTGTAGGAACATCTTCATGTGCAGGAACATCTTCATCGTCCAGGAAGGGTATAAAAGGGGGCCGCGCCGCCCTGAGAGTCACTAGATAGATAGATAGAGATAGATAGATAGATAGATAGATAGATAGATAGATAGATAGATAGATAGATAGATAGATAGATAGATAGATAGATAGATAGATAGACACAGCAGCCAATGAGACTGTTCCTACACAGCAGCCAATGAAGATGTTCCTACACAGCAGCCATTGAGGATGTTCCTACACAGCAGCCAATGAAAATGTTCTTACACAGCAGCCAGATTGTGACATCACAGGGATGCTCTGTGATGTCACAATCTGGCTGCTGCGTAGGAACATTTTCATTGGCTGCTGTGTAGGAACATCCTCAATGGCTGCTGTGTAGGAACATCTTCATGTGCAGGAATATCTTCATCGTCCAGGAAGGGTATAAAAGGGGGCCGCGCCGCCCTGAGAGTCACTAGATAGATAGATAGAGATAGAGATAGATAGATAGATAGATAGATAGATAGATAGATAGATAGATAGATAGATAGATAGATAGATAGATAGATAGATAGATAGATAGATAGATAGATAGATAGATAGACACAGCAGCCAATGAGACTGTTCCTACACAGCAGCCAATGAAGATGTTCCTACACAGCAGCCATTGAGGATGTTCCTACACAGCAGCCAATGAAAATGTTCTTACACAGCAGCCAGATTGTGACATCACAGGGATGCTCTGTGATGTCACAATCTGGCTGCTGTGTAGGAACATTTTCATTGGCTGCTGTGTAGGAACATCCTCAATGGCTGCTGTGTAGGAACATCTTCATGTGCAGGAACATCTTCATCGTCCAGGAAGGGTATAAAAGGGGGCCGCGCCGCCCTGAGAGTCACTAGATGGATAGATAGAGATAGAGACATATAGATAGATAGATAGATAGATAGATAGATAGATAGATAGATAGATAGATAGATAGATAGATAGATAGATAGATAGATAGATAGATAGATAGACACAGCAGCCAATGAGACTGTTCCTACACAGCAGCCAATGAAGATGTTCCTACACAGCAGCCATTGAGGATGTTCCTACACAGCAGCCAATGAAAATGTTCTTACACAGCAGCCAGATTGTGACATCACAGGGATGCTCTGTGATGTCACAATCTTGCTGCTGTGTAGGAACATTTTCATTGGCTGCTGTGTAGGAACATCCTCAATGGCTGCTGTGTAGGAACATCTTCATGTGCAGGAACATCTTCATCGTCCAGGAAGGGTATAAAAGGGGGCCGCGCCGCCCTGAGAGTCACTAGATAGATAGATAGAGATAGAGTTAGATAGATAGATAGATAGATAGATAGATAGATAGATAGATAGATAGATAGATAGATAGATAGATAGATAGATAGATAGATAGATAGATAGATAGACACAGCAGCCAATGAGACTGTTCCTACACAGCAGCCAATGAAGATGTTCCTACACAGCAGCCATTGAGGATGTTCCTACACAGCAGCCAATGAAAATGTTCTTACACAGCAGCCAGATTGTGACATCACAGGGATGCTCTGTGATGTCACAATCTGGCTGCTGTGTAGGAACATTTTCATTGGCTGCTGTGTAGGAACATCCTCAATGGCTGCTGTGTAGGAACATCTTCATGTGCAGGAACATCTTCATCGTCCAGGAAGGGTATAAAAGGGGGCCGCGCCGCCCTGAGAGTCACTAGATAGATAGATAGAGATAGAGACATATAGATAGATAGATAGATAGATAGATAGATAGATAGATAGATAGATAGATAGATAGATAGATAGATAGACACAGCAGCCAATGAGACTGTTCCTACACAGCAGCCAATGAAGATGTTCCTACACAGCAGCCATTGAGGATGTTCCTACACAGCAGCCAATGAAAATGTTCTTACACAGCAGCCAGATTGTGACATCACAGGGATGCTCTGTGATGTCACAATCTGGCTGCTGTGTAGGAACATTTTCATTGGCTGCTGTGTAGGAACATCCTCAATGGCTGCTGTGTAGGAACATCTTCATGTGCAGGAACATCTTCATCGTCCAGGAAGGGTATAAAAGGGGGCCGCGCCGCCCTGAGAGTCACTAGATAGATAGATAGAGATAGAGATAGATAGATAGATAGATAGATAGATAGATAGATAGATAGATAGATAGATAGATAGATAGATAGATAGATAGATAGATAGATAGACACAGCAGCCAATGAGACTGTTCCTACACAGCAGCCAATGAAGATGTTCCTACACAGCAGCCATTGAGGATGTTCCTACACAGCAGCCAATGAAAATGTTCTTACACAGCAGCCAGATTGTGACATCACAGGGATGCTCTGTGATGTCACAATCTGGCTGCTGTGTAGGAACATTTTCATTGGCTGCTGTGTAGGAACATCCTCAATGGCTGCTGTGTAGGAACATCTTCATGTGCAGGAACATCTTCATCGTCCAGGAAGGGTATAAAAGGGGGCCGCGCCGCCCTGAGAGTCACTAGATGAATAGATAGAGATAGAGACATATAGATAGATAGATAGATAGATAGATAGATAGATAGATAGATAGATAGATAGATAGATAGATAGATAGATAGATAGATAGATAGATAGATAGATAGATAGATAGATAGACACAGCAGCCAATGAGACTGTTCCTACACAGCAGCCAATGAAGATGTTCCTACACAGCAGCCATTGAGGATGTTCCTACACAGCAGCCAATGAAAATGTTCTTACACAGCAGCCAGATTGTGACATCACAGGGATGCTCTGTGATGTCACAATCTGGCTGCTGTGTAGGAACATTTTCATTGGCTGCTGTGTAGGAACATCCTCAATGGCTGCTGTGTAGGAACATCTTCATGTGCAGGAACATCTTCATCGTCCAGGAAGGGTATAAAAGGGGGCCGCGCCGCCCTGAGAGTCACTAGATAGATAGATAGAGATAGAGACATATAGATAGATAGATAGATAGATAGATAGATAGATAGATAGATAGATAGATAGATAGATAGATAGATAGATAGATAGATAGATAGATAGATAGATAGATAGATAGATAGATAGACACAGCAGCCAATGAGACTGTTCCTACACAGCAGCCAATGAAGATGTTCCTACACAGCAGCCATTGAGGATGTTCCTACACAGCAGCCAATGAAAATGTTCTTACACAGCAGCCAGATTGTGACATCACAGGGATGCTCTGTGATGTCACAATCTGGCTGCTGTGTAGGAACATTTTCATTGGCTGCTGTGTAGGAACATCCTCAATGGCTGCTGTGTAGGAACATCTTCATGTGCAGGAACATCTTCATCGTCCAGGAAGGGTATAAAAGGGGGCCGCGCCGCCCTGAGAGTCACTAGATAGATAGATAGAGATAGAGATAGATAGATAGATAGATAGATAGATAGATAGATAGATAGATAGATAGATAGATAGATAGATAGACACAGCAGCCAATGAGACTGTTCCTACACAGCAGCCAATGAAGATGTTCCTACACAGCAGCCATTGAGGATGTTCCTACACAGCAGCCAATGAAAATGTTCTTACACAGCAGCCAGATTGTGACATCACAGGGATGCTCTGTGATGTCACAATCTGGCTGCTGTGTAGGAACATTTTCATTGGCTGCTGTGTAGGAACATCCTCAATGGCTGCTGTGTAGGAACATCTTCATGTGCAGGAACATCTTCATCGTCCAGGAAGGGTATAAAAGGGGGCCGCGCCGCCCTGAGAGTCACTAGATAGATAGATAGAGATAGATAGATAGATAGATAGATAGATAGATAGATAGATAGATAGATAGATAGATAGATAGATAGATAGATAGATAGATAGATAGATAGATAGATAGATAGATAGACACAGCAGCCAATGAGACTGTTCCTACACAGCAGCCAATGAAGATGTTCCTACACAGCAGCCATTGAGGATGTTCCTACACAGCAGCCAATTAAAATGTTCTTACACAGCAGCCAGATTGTGACATCACAGGGATGCTCTGTGATGTCACAATCTGGCTGCTGTGTAGGAACATTTTCATTGGCTGCTGTGTAGGAACATCCTCAATGGCTGCTGTGTAGGAACATCTTCATGTGCAGGAACATCTTCATCGTCCAGGAAGGGTATAAAAGGGGGCCGCGCCGCCCTGAGAGTCACTAGAAAGATAGATAGATAGAGATAGAGACATATAGATAGATAGATAGATAGATAGATAGATAGATAGATAGATAGATAGATAGATAGATAGATAGATAGATAGATAGATAGATAGATAGATAGATAGATAGAGACAGCAGCCAATGAGACTGTTCCTACACAGCAGCCAATGAAGATGTTCCTACACAGCAGCCATTGAGGATGTTCCTACACAGCAGCCAATGAAAATGTTCTTACACAGCAGCCAGATTGTGACATCACAGGGATGCTCTGTTATGTCACAATCTGGCTGCTGTGTAGGAACATTTTCATTGGCTGCTGTGTAGGAACATCCTCAATGGCTGCTGTGTAGGAACATCTTCATGTGCAGGAACATCTTCATCGTCCAGGAAGGGTATAAAAGGGGGCCGCGCCGCCCTGAGAGTCACTAGATGAATAGATAGAGATAGAGACATATAGATAGATAGATAGATAGATAGATAGATAGATAGATAGATAGATAGATAGATAGATAGATAGATAGATAGATAGATAGACACAGCAGCCAATGAGACTGTTCCTACACAGCAGCCAATGAAGATGTTCCTACACAGCAGCCATTGAGGATGTTCCTACACAGCAGCCAATGAAAATGTTCTTACACAGCAGCCAGATTGTGACATCACAGGGATGCTCTGTGATGTCACAATCTGGCTGCTGTGTAGGAACATTTTCATTGGCTGCTGTGTAGGAACATCCTCAATGGCTGCTGTGTAGGAACATCTTCATGTGCAGGAACATCTTCATCGTCCAGGAAGGGTATAAAAGGGGGCCGCGCCGCCCTGAGAGTCACTAGATAGATAGATAGAGATAGAGACATATAGATAGATAGATAGATAGATAGATAGATAGATAGATAGATAGATAGATAGATAGATAGATAGATAGATAGATAGATAGATAGATAGATAGATAGATAGACACAGCAGCCAATGAGACTGTTCCTACACAGCAGCCAATGAAGATGTTCCTACACAGCAGCCATTGAGGATGTTCCTACACAGCAGCCAATGAAAATGTTCTTACACAGCAGCCAGATTGTGACATCACAGGGATGCTCTGTGATGTCACAATCTGGCTGCTGTGTAGGAACATTTTCATTGGCTGCTGTGTAGGAACATCCTCAATGGCTGCTGTGTAGGAACATCTTCATGTGCAGGAACATCTTCATCGTCCAGGAAGGGTATAAAAGGGGGCCGCGCCGCCCTGAGAGTCACTAGATAGATAGATAGAGATAGAGATAGATAGATAGATAGATAGATAGATAGATAGATAGATAGATAGATAGATAGATAGATAGATAGATAGATAGATAGATAGATAGATAGATAGATAGATAGATAGATAGACACAGCAGCCAATGAGACTGTTCCTACACAGCAGCCAATGAAGATGTTCCTACACAGCAGCCATTGAGGATGTTCCTACACAGCAGCCAATGAAAATGTTCTTACACAGCAGCCAGATTGTGACATCACAGGGATGCTCTGTGATGTCACAATCTGGCTGGTGTGTAGGAACATTTTCATTGGCTGCTGTGTAGGAACATCCTCAATGGCTGCTGTGTAGGAACATCTTCATGTGCAGGAACATCTTCATCGTCCAGGAAGGGTATAAAAGGGGGCCGCGCCGCCCTGAGAGTCACTAGATAGATAGATAGAGATAGATAGATAGATAGATAGATAGATAGATAGATAGATAGATAGATAGATAGATAGATAGATAGATAGATAGATAGATAGATAGATAGATAGATAGATAGATAGATAGATAGATAGATAGATAGACACAGCAGCCAATGAGACTGTTCCTACACAGCAGCCAATGAAGATGTTCCTACACAGCAGCCATTGAGGATGTTCCTACACAGCAGCCAATTAAAATGTTCTTACACAGCAGCCAGATTGTGACATCACAGGGATGCTCTGTGATGTCACAATCTGGCTGCTGTGTAGGAACATTTTCATTGGCTGCTGTGTAGGAACATCCTCAATGGCTGCTGTGTAGGAACATCTTCATGTGCAGGAACATCTTCATCGTCCAGGAAGGGTATAAAAGGGGGCCGCGCCGCCCTGAGAGTCACTAGAAAGATAGATAGATAGAGATAGAGACATATAGATAGATAGATAGATAGATAGATAGATAGATAGATAGATAGATAGATAGATAGATAGATAGATAGATAGATAGATAGATAGATAGATAGACACAGCAGCCAATGAGACTGTTCCTACACAGCAGCCAATGAAGATGTTCCTACACAGCAGCCATTGAGGATGTTCCTACACAGCAGCCAATGAAAATGTTCTTACACAGCAGCCAGATTGTGACATCACAGGGATGCTCTGTGATGTCACAATCTGGCTGCTGTGTAGGAACATTTTCATTGGCTGCTGTGTAGGAACATCCTCAATGGCTGCTGTGTAGGAACATCTTCATGTGCAGGAACATCTTCATCGTCCAGGAAGGGTATAAAAGGGGGCCGCGCCGCCCTGAGAGTCACTAGATAGATAGATAGAGATAGAGACATATAGATAGATAGATAGATAGATAGATAGATAGATAGATAGATAGATAGATAGATAGATAGATAGATAGATAGATAGATAGATAGATAGATAGATAGAGACAGCAGCCAATGAGACTGTTCCTACACAGCAGCCAATGAGGATGTTCCTACACAGCAGCCAATGAAAATGTTCTTACACAGCAGCCAGATTGTGACATCACAGGGATGCTCTGTTATGTCACAATCTGGCTGCTGTGTAGGAACATTTTCATTGGCTGCTGTGTAGGAACATCCTCAATGGCTGCTGTGTAGGAACATCTTCATGTGCAGGAACATCTTCATCGTCCAGGAAGGGTATAAAAGGGGGCCGCGCCGCCCTGAGAGTCACTAGATGAATAGATAGAGATAGAGACATATAGATAGATAGATAGATAGATAGATAGATAGATAGATAGATAGATAGATAGATAGATAGATAGATAGATAGATAGATAGATAGATAGATAGACACAGCAGCCAATGAGACTGTTCCTACACAGCAGCCAATGAAGATGTTCCTACACAGCAGCCATTGAGGATGTTCCTACACAGCAGCCAATGAAAATGTTCTTACACAGCAGCCAGATTGTGACATCACAGGGATGCTCTGTGATGTCACAATCTGGCTGCTGTGTAGGAACATTTTCATTGGCTGCTGTGTAGGAACATCCTCAATGGCTGCTGTGTAGGAACATCTTCATGTGCAGGAACATCTTCATCGTCCAGGAAGGGTATAAAAGGGGGCCGCGCCGCCCTGAGAGTCACTAGATAGATAGATAGAGATAGAGACATATAGATAGATAGATAGATAGATAGATAGATAGATAGATAGATAGATAGATAGATAGATAGATAGATAGATAGATAGATAGACACAGCAGCCAATGAGACTGTTCCTACACAGCAGCCAATGAAGATGTTCCTACACAGCAGCCATTGAGGATGTTCCTACACAGCAGCCAATGAAAATGTTCTTACACAGCAGCCAGATTGTGACATCACAGGGATGCTCTGTGATGTCACAATCTGGCTGCTGTGTAGGAACATTTTCATTGGCTGCTGTGTAGGAACATCCTCAATGGCTGCTGTGTAGGAACATCTTCATGTGCAGGAACATCTTCATCGTCCAGGAAGGGTATAAAAGGGGGCCGCGCCGCCCTGAGAGTCACTAGATAGATAGATAGAGATAGAGATAGATAGATAGATAGATAGATAGATAGATAGATAGATAGATAGATAGATAGATAGATAGATAGATAGATAGACACAGCAGCCAATGAGACTGTTCCTACACAGCAGCCAATGAAGATGTTCCTACACAGCAGCCATTGAGGATGTTCCTACACAGCAGCCAATGAAAATGTTCTTACACAGCAGCCAGATTGTGACATCACAGGGATGCTCTGTGTTGTCACAATATGGCTGCTGTGTAGGAACATTTTCATTGGCTGCTGTGTAGGAACATCCTCAATGGCTGCTGTGTAGGAACATCTTCATGTGCAGGAACATCTTCATCGTCCAGGAAGGGTATAAAAGGGGGCCGCGCCGCCCTGAGAGTCACTAGATAGATAGATAGAGATAGAGACATATAGATAGATAGATAGATAGATAGATAGATAGATAGATAGATAGATAGATAGATAGATAGATAGATAGATAGATAGATAGATAGATAGATAGACACAGCAGCCAATGAGACTGTTCCTACACAGCAGCCAATGAAGATGTTCCTACACAGCAGCCATTGAGGATGTTCCTACACAGCAGCCAATGAAAATGTTCTTACACAGCAGCCAGATTGTGACATCACAGGGATGCTCTGTGATGTCACAATCTGGCTGCTGTGTAGGAACATTTTCATTGGCTGCTGTGTAGGAACATCCTCAATGGCTGCTGTGTAGGAACATCTTCATGTGCAGGAACATCTTCATCGTCCAGGAAGGGTATAAAAGGGGGCCGCGCCGCCCTGAGAGTCACTAGATAGATAGATAGAGATAGATAGATAGATAGATAGATAGATAGATAGATAGATAGATAGATAGATAGATAGATAGATAGATAGATAGATAGATAGATAGATAGACACAGCAGCCAATGAGACTGTTCCTACACAGCAGCCAATGAAGATGTTCCTACACAGCAGCCATTGAGGATGTTCCTACACAGCAGCCAATGAAAATGTTCTTACACAGCAGCCAGATTGTGACATCACAGGGATGCTCTGTGATGTCACAATCTGGCTGCTGCGTAGGAACATTTTCATTGGCTGCTGTGTAGGAACATCCTCAATGGCTGCTGTGTAGGAACATCTTCATGTGCAGGAATATCTTCATCGTCCAGGAAGGGTATAAAAGGGGGCCGCGCCGCCCTGAGAGTCACTAGATAGATAGATAGAGATAGAGATAGATAGATAGATAGATAGATAGATAGATAGATAGATAGATAGATAGATAGATAGATAGATAGATAGATAGATAGATAGATAGATAGATAGATAGATAGATAGATAGATAGACACAGCAGCCAATGAGACTGTTCCTACACAGCAGCCAATGAAGATGTTCCTACACAGCAGCCATTGAGGATGTTCCTACACAGCAGCCAATGAAAATGTTCTTACACAGCAGCCAGATTGTGACATCACAGGGATGCTCTGTGATGTCACAATCTGGCTGCTGTGTAGGAACATTTTCATTGGCTGCTGTGTAGGAACATCCTCAATGGCTGCTGTGTAGGAACATCTTCATGTGCAGGAACATCTTCATCGTCCAGGAAGGGTATAAAAGGGGGCCGCGCCGCCCTGAGAGTCACTAGATGGATAGATAGAGATAGAGACATATAGATAGATAGATAGATAGATAGATAGATAGATAGATAGATAGATAGATAGATAGATAGATAGATAGATAGATAGATAGATAGATAGATAGACACAGCAGCCAATGAGACTGTTCCTACACAGCAGCCAATGAAGATGTTCCTACACAGCAGCCATTGAGGATGTTCCTACACAGCAGCCAATGAAAATGTTCTTACACAGCAGCCAGATTGTGACATCACAGGGATGCTCTGTGATGTCACAATCTGGCTGCTGTGTAGGAACATTTTCATTGGCTGCTGTGTAGGAACATCCTCAATGGCTGCTGTGTAGGAACATCTTCATGTGCAGGAACATCTTCATCGTCCAGGAAGGGTATAAAAGGGGGCCGCGCCGCCCTGAGAGTCACTAGATAGATAGATAGAGATAGAGACATATAGATAGATAGATAGATAGATAGATAGATAGATAGATAGATAGATAGATAGATAGATAGATAGATAGATAGATAGATAGATAGATAGATAGATAGATAGATAGACACAGCAGCCAATGAGACTGTTCCTACACAGCAGCCAATGAAGATGTTCCTACACAGCAGCCATTGAGGATGTTCCTACACAGCAGCCAATGAAAATGTTCTTACACAGCAGCCAGATTGTGACATCACAGGGATGCTCTGTGATGTCACAATCTGGCTGCTGTGTAGGAACATTTTCATTGGCTGCTGTGTAGGAACATCCTCAATGGCTGCTGTGTAGGAACATCTTCATGTGCAGGAACATCTTCATCGTCCAGGAAGGGTATAAAAGGGGGCCGTGCCGCCCTGAGAGTCACTAGATAGATAGAGATAGAGACATATAGATAGATAGATAGATAGATAGATAGATAGATAGATAGATAGATAGATAGATAGATAGATAGATAGATAGATAGATAGATAGATAGATAGATAGATAGATAGATAGATAGATAGAGACAGCAGCCAATGAGACTGTTCCTACACAGCAGCCAATGAAGATGTTCCTACACAGCAGCCATTGAGGATGTTCCTACACAGCAGCCAATGAAAATGTTCTTACACAGCAGCCAGATTGTGACATCACAGGGATGCTCTGTTATGTCACAATCAGGCTGCTGTGTAGGAACATTTTCATTGGCTGCTGTGTAGGAACATCCTCAATGGCTGCTGTGTAGGAACATCTTCATGTGCAGGAACATCTTCATCGTCCAGGAAGGGTATAAAAGGGGGCCGCGCCGCCCTGAGAGTCACTAGATGGATAGATAGAGATAGATAGATAGATAGATAGATAGATAGATAGATAGATAGATAGATAGATAGATAGATAGATAGATAGATAGATAGATAGATAGATAGATAGACACAGCAGCCAATGAGACTGTTCCTACACAGCAGCCAATGAAGATGTTCCTACACAGCAGCCATTGAGGATGTTCCTACACAGCAGCCAATGAAAATGTTCTTACACAGCAGCCAGATTGTGACATCACAGGGATGCTCTGTGATGTCACAATCTGGCTGCTGTGTAGGAACATTTTCATTGGCTGCTGTGTAGGAACATCCTCAATGGCTGCTGTGTAGGAACATCTTCATGTGCAGGAACATCTTCATCGTCCAGGAAGGGTATAAAAGGGGGCCGCGCCGCCCTGAGAGTCACTAGATAGATAGATAGAGATAGAGACATATAGATAGATAGATAGATAGATAGATAGATAGATAGATAGATAGATAGATAGATAGATAGATAGATAGATAGATAGATAGATAGATAGATAGATAGATAGATAGATAGATAGATAGACACAGCAGCCAATGAGACTGTTCCTACACAGCAGCCAATGAAGATGTTCCTACACAGCAGCCATTGAGGATGTTCCTACACAGCAGCCAATGAAAATGTTCTTACACAGCAGCCATATTGTGACATCACAGGGATGCTCTGTGATGTCACAATCTGGCTGCTGTGTAGGAACATTTTCATTGGCTGCTGTGTAGGAACATCCTCAATGGCTGCTGTGTAGGAACATCTTCATGTGCAGGAACATCTTCATCGTCCAGGAAGGGTATAAAAGGGGGCCGCGCCGCCCTGAGAGTCACTAGATGGATAGATAGAGATAGAGACATATAGATAGATAGATAGATAGATAGATAGATAGATAGATAGATAGATAGATAGATAGATAGAGAGATAGATAGATAGATAGATAGATAGATAGATAGATAGATAGATAGATAGATAGATAGATAGATAGATAGATAGATAGATAGATAGATAGATAGATAGATAGATAGACACAGCAGCCAATGAGACTGTTCCTACACAGCAGCCAATGAAGATGTTCCTACACAGCAGCCATTGAGGATGTTCCTACACAGCAGCCAATGAAAATGTTCTTACACAGCAGCCAGATTGTGACATCACAGGGATGCTCTGTGATGTCACAATCTGGCTGATGTGTAGGAACATTTTCATTGGCTGCTGTGTAGGAACATCCTCAATGGCTGCTGTGTAGGAACATCTTCATGTGCAGGAACATCTTCATCGTCCAGGAAGGGTATAAAAGGGGGCCGTGCCGCCCTGAGAGTCACTAGATAGATAGATAGAGATAGAGACATATAGATAGATAGATAGATAGATAGATAGATAGATAGATAGATAGATAGATAGATAGATAGATAGATAGATAGATAGATAGATAGATAGATAGATAGATAGATAGATAGATAGATAGAGACAGCAGCCAATGAGACTGTTCCTACACAGCAGCCAATGAAGATGTTCCTACACAGCAGCCATTGAGGATGTTCCTACACAGCAGCCAATGAAAATGTTCTTACACAGCAGCCAGATTGTGACATCACAGGGATGCTCTGTTATGTCACAATCAGGCTGCTGTGTAGGAACATTTTCATTGGCTGCTGTGTAGGAACATCCTCAATGGCTGCTGTGTAGGAACATCTTCATGTGCAGGAACATCTTCATCGTCCAGGAAGGGTATAAAAGGGGGCCGCGCCGCCCTGAGAGTCACTAGATGGATAGATAGAGATAGAGACATATAGATAGATAGATAGATAGATAGATAGATAGATAGATAGATAGATAGATAGATAGATAGATAGATAGATAGATAGATAGATAGATAGATAGATAGATAGATAGATAGATAGATAGACACAGCAGCCAATGAGACTGTTCCTACACAGCAGCCAATGAAGATGTTCCTACACAGCAGCCATTGAGGATGTTCCTACACAGCAGCCAATGAAAATGTTCTTACACAGCAGCCAGATTGTGACATCACAGGGATGCTCTGTGATGTCACAATCTGGCTGCTGTGTAGGAACATTTTCATTGGCTGCTGTGTAGGAACATCCTCAATGGCTGCTGTGTAGGAACATCTTCATGTGCAGGAACATCTTCATCGTCGCGGAAGGGTATAAAAGGGGGCCGCGCCGCCCTGAGAGTCACTAGATAGATAGATAGAGATAGAGACATATAGATAGATAGATAGATAGATAGATAGATAGATAGATAGATAGATAGATAGATAGATAGATAGATAGATAGATAGATAGATAGATAGATAGATAGATAGATAGATAGATAGATAGATAGATAGACACAGCAGCCAATGAGACTGTTCCTACACAGCAGCCAATGAAGATGTTCCTACACAGCAGCCATTGAGGATGTTCCTACACAGCAGCCAATGAAAATGTTCTTACACAGCAGCCATATTGTGACATCACAGGGATGCTCTGGGATGTCACAATCTGGCTGCTGTGTAGGAACATTTTCATTGGCTGCTGTGTAGGAACATCCTCAATGGCTGCTGTGTAGGAACATCTTCATGTGCAGGAACATCTTCATCGTCCAGGAAGGGTATAAAAGGGGGCCGCGCCGCCCTGAGAGTCACTAGATGGATAGATAGAGATAGAGACATATAGATAGATAGATAGATAGATAGATAGATAGATAGATAGATAGATAGATAGATAGATAGATAGATAGATAGATAGATAGATAGATAGATAGATAGATAGATAGATAGATAGATAGATAGATAGATAGATAGATAGACACAGCAGCCAATGAGACTGTTCCTACACAGCAGCCAATGAAGATGTTCCTACACAGCAGCCATTGAGGATGTTCCTACACAGCAGCCAATGAAAATGTTCTTACACAGCAGCCAGATTGTGACATCACAGGGATGCTCTGTGATGTCACAATCTGGCTGCTGTGTAGGAACATTTTCATTGGCTGCTGTGTAGGAACATCCTCAATGGCTGCTGTGTAGGAACATCTTCATGTGCAGGAACATCTTCATCGTCCAGGAAGGGTATAAAAGGGGGCCGTGCCGCCCTGAGAGTCACTAGATAGATAGATAGAGATAGAGACATATAGATAGATAGATAGATAGATAGATAGATAGATAGATAGATAGATAGATAGATAGATAGATAGATAGATAGATAGATAGATAGATAGATAGATAGATAGAGACAGCAGCCAATGAGACTGTTCCTACACAGCAGCCAATGAAGATGTTCCTACACAGCAGCCATTGAGGATGTTCCTACACAGCAGCCAATGAAAATGTTCTTACACAGCAGCCAGATTGTGACATCACAGGGATGCTCTGTTATGTCACAATCAGGCTGCTGTGTAGGAACATTTTCATTGGCTGCTGTGTAGGAACATCCTCAATGGCTGCTGTGTAGGAACATCTTCATGTGCAGGAACATCTTCATCGTCCAGGAAGGGTATAAAAGGGGGCCGCGCCGCCCTGAGAGTCACTAGATGGATAGATAGAGATAGAGACATATAGATAGATAGATAGATAGATAGATAGATAGATAGATAGATAGATAGATAGATAGATAGATAGATAGATAGATAGATAGATAGATAGATAGATAGATAGATAGATAGATAGATAGATAGACACAGCAGCCAATGAGACTGTTCCTACACAGCAGCCAATGAAGATGTTCCTACACAGCAGCCATTGAGGATGTTCCTACACAGCAGCCAATGAAAATGTTCTTACACAGCAGCCAGATTGTGACATCACAGGGATGCTCTGTGATGTCACAATCTGGCTGCTGTGTAGGAACATTTTCATTGGCTGCTGTGTAGGAACATCCTCAATGGCTGCTGTGTAGGAACATCTTCATGTGCAGGAACATCTTCATCGTCCAGGAAGGGTATAAAAGGGGGCCGCGCCGCCCTGAGAGTCACTAGATAGATAGATAGAGATAGAGTTATATAGATAGATAGATAGATAGATAGATAGATAGATAGATAGATAGATAGATAGATAGATAGATAGATAGATAGATAGATAGATAGATAGATAGATAGATAGACACAGCAGCCAATGAGACTGTTCCTACACAGCAGCCAATGAAGATGTTCCTACACAGCAGCCATTGAGGATGTTCCTACACAGCAGCCAATGAAAATGTTCTTACACAGCAGCCAGATTGTGACATCACAGGGATGCTCTGTGATGTCACAATCTGGCTGCTGTGTAGGAACATTTTCATTGGCTGCTGTGTAGGAACATCCTCAATGGCTGCTGTGTAGGAACATCTTCATGTGCAGGAACATCTTCATCGTCCAGGAAGGGTATAAAAGGGGGCCGCGCCGCCCTGAGAGTCACTAGATAGATAGATAGAGATAGAGACATATAGATAGATAGATAGATAGATAGATAGATAGATAGATAGATAGATAGATAGATAGATAGATAGATAGATAGATAGATAGATAGATAGATAGATAGATAGATAGACACAGCAGCCAATGAGACTGTTCCTACACAGCAGCCAATGAAGATGTTCCTACACAGCAGCCATTGAGGATGTTCCTACACAGCAGCCAATGAAAATGTTCTTACACAGCAGCCAGATTGTGACATCACAGGGATGCTCTGTGATGTCACAATCTGGCTGCTGTGTAGGAACATTTTCATTGGCTGCTGTGTAGGAACATCCTCAATGGCTGCTGTGTAGGAACATCTTCATGTGCAGGAACATCTTCATCGTCCAGGAAGGGTATAAAAGGGGGCCGTGCCGCCCTGAGAGTCACTAGATAGATAGAGATAGAGACATATAGATAGATAGATAGATAGATAGATAGATAGATAGATAGATAGATAGATAGATAGATAGATAGATAGATAGATAGATAGATAGATAGATAGATAGATAGATAGATAGAGACAGCAGCCAATGAGACTGTTCCTACACAGCAGCCAATGAAGATGTTCCTACACAGCAGCCATTGAGGATGTTCCTACACAGCAGCCAATGAAAATGTTCTTACACAGCAGCCAGATTGTGACATCACAGGGATGCTCTGTTATGTCACAATCAGGCTGCTGTGTAGGAACATTTTCATTGGCTGCTGTGTAGGAACATCCTCAATGGCTGCTGTGTAGGAACATCTTCATGTGCAGGAACATCTTCATCGTCCAGGAAGGGTATAAAAGGGGGCCGCGCCGCCCTGAGAGTCACTAGATGGATAGATAGAGATAGAGACATATAGATAGATAGATAGATAGATAGATAGATAGATAGATAGATAGATAGATAGATAGATAGATAGATAGATAGATAGATAGATAGATAGATAGACACAGCAGCCAATGAGACTGTTCCTACACAGCAGCCAATGAAGATGTTCCTACACAGCAGCCATTGAGGATGTTCCTACACAGCAGCCAATGAAAATGTTCTTACACAGCAGCCAGATTGTGACATCACAGGGATGCTCTGTGATGTCACAATCTGGCTGCTGTGTAGGAACATTTTCATTGGCTGCTGTGTAGGAACATCCTCAATGGCTGCTGTGTAGGAACATCTTCATGTGCAGGAACATCTTCATCGTCCAGGAAGGGTATAAAAGGGGGCCGCGCCGCCCTGAGAGTCACTAGATAGATAGATAGAGATAGAGACATATAGATAGATAGATAGATAGATAGATAGATAGATAGATAGATAGATAGATAGATAGATAGATAGATAGATAGATAGATAGATAGATAGATAGATAGATAGATAGATAGATAGATAGATAGATAGATAGATAGACACAGCAGCCAATGAGACTGTTCCTACACAGCAGCCAATGAAGATGTTCCTACACAGCAGCCATTGAGGATGTTCCTACACAGCAGCCAATGAAAATGTTCTTACACAGCAGCCATATTGTGACATCACAGGGATGCTCTGTGATGTCACAATCTGGCTGCTGTGTAGGAACATTTTCATTGGCTGCTGTGTAGGAACATCCTCAATGGCTGCTGTGTAGGAACATCTTCATGTGCAGGAACATCTTCCTTGTCCAGGAAGGGTATAAAAGGGGGCCGCGCCGCCCTGAGAGTCACTAGATGGATAGATAGAGATAGAGACATATAGATAGATAGATAGATAGATAGATAGATAGATAGATAGATAGATAGATAGATAGATAGATAGATAGATAGATAGATAGATAGATAGATAGATAGATAGATAGATAGACACAGCAGCCAATGAGACTGTTCCTACACAGCAGCCAATGAAGATGTTCCTACACAGCAGCCATTGAGGATGTTCCTACACAGCAGCCAATGAAAATGTTCTTACACAGCAGCCAGATTGTGACATCACAGGGATGCTCTGTGATGTCACAATCTGGCTGCTGTGTAGGAACATTTTCATTGGCTGCTGTGTAGGAACATCCTCAATGGCTGCTGTGTAGGAACATCTTCATGTGCAGGAACATCTTCATCGTCCAGGAAGGGTATAAAAGGGGGCCGTGCCGCCCTGAGAGTCACTAGATAGATAGATAGAGATAGAGACATTAGATAGATAGATAGATAGATAGATAGATAGATAGATAGATAGATAGATAGATAGATAGATAGATAGATAGATAGATAGAGACAGCAGCCAATGAGACTGTTCCTACACAGCAGCCAATGAAGATGTTCCTACACAGCAGCCATTGAGGATGTTCCTACACAGCAGCCAATGAAAATGTTCTTACACAGCAGCCAGATTGTGACATCACAGGGATGCTCTGTTATGTCACAATCAGGCTGCTGTGTAGGAACATTTTCATTGGCTGCTGTGTAGGAACATCCTCAATGGCTGCTGTGTAGGAACATCTTCATGTGCAGGAACATCTTCATCGTCCAGGAAGGGTATAAAAGGGGGCCGCGCCGCCCTGAGAGTCACTAGATGGATAGATAGAGATAGAGACATATAGATAGATAGATAGATAGATAGATAGATAGATAGATAGACACAGCAGCCAATGAGACTGTTCCTACACAGCAGCCAATGAAGATGTTCCTACACAGCAGCCATTGAGGATGTTCCTACACAGCAGCCAATGAAAATGTTCTTACACAGCAGCCAGATTGTGACATCACAGGGATGCTCTGTGATGTCACAATCTGGCTGCTGTGTAGGAACATTTTCATTGGCTGCTGTGTAGGAACATCCTCAATGGCTGCTGTGTAGGAACATCTTCATGTGCAGGAACATCTTCATCGTCCAGGAAGGGTATAAAAGGGGGCCGCGCCGCCCTGAGAGTCACTAGATAGATAGATAGAGATAGAGACATATAGATAGATAGATAGATAGATAGATAGATAGATAGATAGATAGATAGATAGATAGATAGATAGATAGATAGATAGATAGATAGATAGATAGATAGACACAGCAGCCAATGAGACTGTTCCTACACAGCAGCCAATGAAGATGTTCCTACACAGCAGCCATTGAGGATGTTCCTACACAGCAGCCAATGAAAATGTTCTTACACAGCAGCCAGATTGTGACATCACAGGGATGCTCTGTGATGTCACAATCTGGCTGCTGTGTAGGAACATTTTCATTGGCTGCTGTGTAGGAACATCCTCAATGGCTGCTGTGTAGGAACATCTTCATGTGCAGGAACATCTTCATCGTCCAGGAAGGGTATAAAAGGGGGCCGTGCCGCCCTGAGAGTCACTAGATAGATAGATAGAGATAGAGACATATAGATAGATAGATAGATAGATAGATAGATAGATAGATAGATAGATAGATAGATAGATAGATAGATAGATAGATAGATAGATAGATAGATAGATAGAGACAGCAGCCAATGAGACTGTTCCTACACAGCAGCCAATGAAGATGTTCCTACACAGCAGCCATTGAGGATGTTCCTACACAGCAGCCAATGAAAATGTTCTTACACAGCAGCCAGATTGTGACATCACAGGGATGCTCTGTTATGTCACAATCAGGCTGCTGTGTAGGAACATTTTCATTGGCTGCTGTGTAGGAACATCCTCAATGGCTGCTGTGTAGGAACATCTTCATGTGCAGGAACATCTTCATCGTCCAGGAAGGGTATAAAAGGGGGCCGCGCCGCCCTGAGAGTCACTAGATGGATAGATAGAGATAGAGACATATAGATAGATAGATAGATAGATAGATAGATAGATAGATAGATAGATAGATAGATAGATAGATAGATAGATAGATAGATAGATAGATAGATAGATAGACACAGCAGCCAATGAGACTGTTCCTACACAGCAGCCAATGAAGATGTTCCTACACAGCAGCCATTGAGGATGTTCCTACACAGCAGCCAATGAAAATGTTCTTACACAGCAGCCAGATTGTGACATCACAGGGATGCTCTGTGATGTCACAATCTGGCTGCTGTGTAGGAACATTTTCATTGGCTGCTGTGTAGGAACATCCTCAATGGCTGCTGTGTAGGAACATCTTCATGTGCAGGAACATCTTCATCGTCCAGGAAGGGTATAAAAGGGGGCCGCGCCGCCCTGAGAGTCACTAGATAGATAGATAGAGATAGAGACATATAGATAGATAGATAGATAGATAGATAGATAGATAGATAGATAGATAGATAGATAGATAGATAGATAGATAGATAGATAGATAGAGACAGCAGCCAATGAGACTGTTCCTACACAGCAGCCAATGAAGATGTTCCTACACAGCAGCCATTGAGGATGTTCCTACACAGCAGCCAATGAAAATGTTCTTACACAGCAGCCAGATTGTGACATCACAGGGATGCTCTGTTATGTCACAATCAGGCTGCTGTGTAGGAACATTTTCATTGGCTGCTGTGTAGGAACATCCTCAATGGCTGCTGTGTAGGAACATCTTCATGTGCAGGAACATCTTCATCGTCCAGGAAGGGTATAAAAGGGGGCCGCGCCGCCCTGAGAGTCACTAGATGGATAGATAGAGATAGAGACATATAGATAGATAGATAGATAGATAGATAGATAGATAGATAGATAGATAGATAGATAGATAGATAGATAGATAGATAGACACAGCAGCCAATGAGACTGTTCCTACACAGCAGCCAATGAAGATGTTCCTACACAGCAGCCATTGAGGATGTTCCTACACAGCAGCCAATGAAAATGTTCTTACACAGCAGCCAGATTGTGACATCACAGGGATGCTCTGTGATGTCACAATCTGGCTGCTGTGTAGGAACATTTTCATTGGCTGCTGTGTAGGAACATCCTCAATGGCTGCTGTGTAGGAACATCTTCATGTGCAGGAACATCTTCATCGTCCAGGAAGGGTATAAAAGGGGGCCGCGCCGCCCTGAGAGTCACTAGATAGATAGATAGAGATAGAGACATATAGATAGATAGATAGATAGATAGATAGATAGATAGATAGATAGATAGATAGATAGATAGATAGATAGATAGATAGATAGATAGATAGATAGATAGATAGATAGACACAGCAGCCAATGAGACTGTTCCTACACAGCAGCCAATGAAGATGTTCCTACACAGCAGCCATTGAGGATGTTCCTACACAGCAGCCAATGAAAATGTTCTTACACAGCAGCCATATTGTGACATCACAGGGATGCTCTGTGATGTCACAATCTGGCTGCTGTGTAGGAACATTTTCATTGGCTGCTGTGTAGGAACATCCTCAATGGCTGCTGTGTAGGAACATCTTCATGTGCAGGAACATCTTCATTGTCCAGGAAGGGTATAAAAGGGGGCCGCGCCGCCCTGAGAGTCACTAGATGGATAGATAGAGATAGAGACATATAGATAGATAGATAGATAGATAGATAGATAGATAGATAGATAGATAGATAGATAGATAGATAGATAGATAGATAGATAGATAGATAGATAGATAGATAGATAGATAGATAGACACAGCAGCCAATGAGACTGTTCCTACACAGCAGCCAATGAAGATGTTCCTACACAGCAGCCATTGAGGATGTTCCTACACAGCAGCCAATGAAAATGTTCTTACACAGCAGCCAGATTGTGACATCACAGGGATGCTCTGTGATGTCACAATCTGGCTGCTGTGTAGGAACATTTTCATTGGCTGCTGTGTAGGAACATCCTCAATGGCTGCTGTGTAGGAACATCTTCATGTGCAGGAACATCTTCATCGTCCAGGAAGGGTATAAAAGGGGGCCGTGCCGCCCTGAGAGTCACTAGATAGATAGATAGAGATAGAGACATATAGATAGATAGATAGATAGATAGATAGATAGATAGATAGATAGATAGATAGATAGATAGATAGATAGATAGATAGATAGATAGATAGATAGATAGATAGATGGATAGATAGATAGATAGATAGAGACAGCAGCCAATGAGACTGTTCCTACACAGCAGCCAATGAAGATGTTCCTACACAGCAGCCATTGAGGATGTTCCTACACAGCAGCCAATGAAAATGTTCTTACACAGCAGCCAGATTGTGACATCACAGGGATGCTCTGTTATGTCACAATCAGGCTGCTGTGTAGGAACATTTTCATTGGCTGCTGTGTAGGAACATCCTCAGTGGCTGCTGTGTAGGAACATCTTCATGTGCAGGAACATCTTCATCGTCCAGGAAGGGTATAAAAGGGGGCCGCGCCGCCCTGAGAGTCACTAGATGGATAGATAGAGATAGAGACATATAGATAGATAGATAGATAGATAGATAGATAGATAGATAGATAGATAGATAGATAGATAGATAGATAGATAGATAGACACAGCAGCCAATGAGACTGTTCCTACACAGCAGCCAATGAAGATGTTCCTACACAGCAGCCATTGAGGATGTTCCTACACAGCAGCCAATGAAAATGTTCTTACACAGCAGCCAGATTGTGACATCACAGGGATGCTCTGTTATGTCACAATCAGGCTGCTGTGTAGGAACATTTTCATTGGCTGCTGTGTAGGAACATCCTCAATGGCTGCTGTGTAGGAACATCTTCATGTGCAGGAACATCTTCATCGTCCAGGAAGGGTATAAAAGGGGGCCGCGCCGCCCTGAGAGTCACTAGATGGATAGATAGAGATAGAGACATATAGATAGATAGATAGATAGATAGATAGATAGATAGATAGATAGATAGATAGATAGATAGATAGATAGATAGATAGATAGATAGATAGATAGACACAGCAGCCAATGAGACTGTTCCTACACAGCAGCCAATGAAGATGTTCCTACACAGCAGCCATTGAGGATGTTCCTACACAGCAGCCAATGAAAATGTTCTTACACAGCAGCCAGATTGTGACATCACAGGGATGCTCTGTGATGTCACAATCTGGCTGCTGTGTAGGAACATTTTCATTGGCTGCTGTGTAGGAACATCCTCAATGGCTGCTGTGTAGGAACATCTTCATGTGCAGGAACATCTTCATTGTCCAGGAAGGGTATAAAAGGGGGCCGCGCCGCCCTGAGAGTCACTAGATGGATAGATAGAGATAGAGACATATAGATAGATAGATAGATAGATAGATAGATAGATAGATAGATAGATAGATAGATAGATAGATAGATAGATAGATAGATAGATAGATAGATAGATAGATAGATAGATAGATAGACACAGCAGCCAATGAGACTGTTCCTACACAGCAGCCAATGAAGATGTTCCTACACAGCAGCCATTGAGGATGTTCCTACACAGCAGCCAATGAAAATGTTCTTACACAGCAGCCAGATTGTGACATCACAGGGATGCTCTGTGATGTCACAATCTGGCTGCTGTGTAGGAACATTTTCATTGGCTGCTGTGTAGGAACATCCTCAATGGCTGCTGTGTAGGAACATCTTCATGTGCAGGAACATCTTCATCGTCCAGGAAGGGTATAAAAGGGGGCCGTGCCGCCCTGAGAGTCACTAGATAGATAGATAGAGATAGAGACATATAGATAGATAGATAGATAGATAGATAGATAGATAGATAGATAGATAGATAGATAGATAGATAGATAGATAGATAGATAGATAGATAGATAGATAGATGGATAGATAGATAGATAGATAGAGACAGCAGCCAATGAGACTGTTCCTACACAGCAGCCAATGAAGATGTTCCTACACAGCAGCCATTGAGGATGTTCCTACACAGCAGCCAATGAAAATGTTCTTACACAGCAGCCAGATTGTGACATCACAGGGATGCTCTGTTATGTCACAATCAGGCTGCTGTGTAGGAACATTTTCATTGGCTGCTGTGTAGGAACATCCTCAGTGGCTGCTGTGTAGGAACATCTTCATGTGCAGGAACATCTTCATCGTCCAGGAAGGGTATAAAAGGGGGCCGCGCCGCCCTGAGAGTCACTAGATGGATAGATAGAGATAGAGACATATAGATAGATAGATAGATAGATAGATAGATAGATAGATAGATAGATAGATAGATAGATAGATAGATAGATAGATAGACACAGCAGCCAATGAGACTGTTCCTACACAGCAGCCAATGAAGATGTTCCTACACAGCAGCCATTGAGGATGTTCCTACACAGCAGCCAATGAAAATGTTCTTACACAGCAGCCAGATTGTGACATCACAGGGATGCTCTGTTATGTCACAATCAGGCTGCTGTGTAGGAACATTTTCATTGGCTGCTGTGTAGGAACATCCTCAATGGCTGCTGTGTAGGAACATCTTCATGTGCAGGAACATCTTCATCGTCCAGGAAGGGTATAAAAGGGGGCCGCGCCGCCCTGAGAGTCACTAGATGGATAGATAGAGATAGAGACATATAGATAGATAGATAGATAGATAGATAGATAGATAGATAGATAGATAGATAGATAGATAGATAGATAGATAGATAGATAGATAGATAGATAGACACAGCAGCCAATGAGACTGTTCCTACACAGCAGCCAATGAAGATGTTCCTACACAGCAGCCATTGAGGATGTTCCTACACAGCAGCCAATGAAAATGTTCTTACACAGCAGCCAGATTGTGACATCACAGGGATGCTCTGTGATGTCACAATCTGGCTGCTGTGTAGGAACATTTTCATTGGCTGCTGTGTAGGAACATCCTCAATGGCTGCTGTGTAGGAACATCTTCATGTGCAGGAACATCTTCATCGTCCAGGAAGGGTATAAAAGGGGGCCGCGCCGCCCTGAGAGTCACTAGATAGATAGATAGAGATAGAGACATATAGATAGATAGATAGATAGATAGATAGATAGATAGATAGATAGATAGATAGATAGATAGATAGATAGATAGATAGATAGATAGATAGATAGATAGACACAGCAGCCAATGAGACTGTTCCTACACAGCAGCCAATGAAGATGTTCCTACACAGCAGCCATTGAGGATGTTCCTACACAGCAGCCAATGAAAATGTTCTTACACAGCAGCCAGATTGTGACATCACAGGGATGCTCTGTGATGTCACAATCTGGCTGCTGTGTAGGAACATTTTCATTGGCTGCTGTGTAGGAACATCCTCAATGGCTGCTGTGTAGGAACATCTTCATGTGCAGGAACATCTTCATCGTCCAGGAAGGGTATAAAAGGGGGCCGTGCCGCCCTGAGAGTCACTAGATAGATAGATAGAGATAGAGACATATAGATAGATAGATAGATAGATAGATAGATAGATAGATAGATAGATAGATAGATAGATAGATAGATAGAGACAGCAGCCAATGAGACTGTTCCTACACAGCAGCCAATGAAGATGTTCCTACACAGCAGCCATTGAGGATGTTCCTACACAGCAGCCAATGAAAATGTTCTTACACAGCAGCCAGATTGTGACATCACAGGGATGCTCTGTTATGTCACAATCAGGCTGCTGTGTAGGAACATTTTCATTGGTTGCTGTGTAGGAACATCCTCAATGGCTGCTGTGTAGGAACATCTTCATGTGCAGGAACATCTTCATCGTCCAGGAAGGGTATAAAAGGGGGCCGCGCCGCCCTGAGAGTCACTAGATGGATAGATAGAGATAGAGACATATAGATAGATAGATAGATAGATAGATAGATAGATAGATAGATAGATAGATAGATAGATAGATAGATAGATAGATAGACACAGCAGCCAATGAGACTGTTCCTACACAGCAGCCAATGAAGATGTTCCTACACAGCAGCCATTGAGGATGTTCCTACACAGCAGCCAATGAAAATGTTCTTACACAGCAGCCAGATTGTGACATCACAGGGATGCTCTGTGATGTCACAATCTGGCTGCTGTGTAGGAACATTTTCATTGGCTGCTGTGTAGGAACATCCTCAATGGCTGCTGTGTAGGAACATCTTCATGTGCAGGAACATCTTCATCGTCCAGGAAGGGTATAAAAGGGGGCCGCGCCGCCCTGAGAGTCACTAGATAGATAGATAGAGATAGAGACATATAGATAGATAGATAGATAGATAGATAGATAGATAGATAGATAGATAGATAGATAGATAGATAGATAGATAGATAGATAGATAGATAGATAGACACAGCAGCCAATGAGACTGTTCCTACACAGCAGCCAATGAAGATGTTCCTACACAGCAGCCATTGAGGATGTTCCTACACAGCAGCCAATGAAAATGTTCTTACACAGCAGCCAGATTGTGACATCACAGGGATGCTCTGTGATGTCACAATCTGGCTGCTGTGTAGGAACATTTTCATTGGCTGCTGTGTAGGAACATCCTCAATGGCTGCTGTGTAGGAACATCTTCATGTGCAGGAACATCTTCATCGTCCAGGAAGGGTATAAAAGGGGGCCGTGCCGCCCTGAGAGTCACTAGATAGATAGATAGAGATAGAGACATATAGATAGATAGATAGATAGATAGATAGATAGATAGATAGATAGATAGATAGATAGAGACAGCAGCCAATGAGACTGTTCCTACACAGCAGCCAATGAAGATGTTCCTACACAGCAGCCATTGAGGATGTTCCTACACAGCAGCCAATGAAAATGTTCTTACACAGCAGCCAGATTGTGACATCACAGGGATGCTCTGTTATGTCACAATCAGGCTGCTGTGTAGGAACATTTTCATTGGTTGCTGTGTAGGAACATCCTCAATGGCTGCTGTGTAGGAACATCTTCATGTGCAGGAACATCTTCATCGTCCAGGAAGGGTATAAAAGGGGGCCGCGCCGCCCTGAGAGTCACTAGATGGATAGATAGAGATAGAGACATATAGATAGATAGATAGATAGATAGATAGATAGATAGATAGATAGATAGATAGATAGATAGATAGATAGATAGATAGATAGACACAGCAGCCAATGAGACTGTTCCTACACAGCAGCCAATGAAGATGTTCCTACACAGCAGCCATTGAGGATGTTCCTACACAGCAGCCAATGAAAATGTTCTTACACAGCAGCCAGATTGTGACATCACAGGGATGCTCTGTGATGTCACAATCTGGCTGCTGTGTAGGAACATTTTCATTGGCTGCTGTGTAGGAACATCCTCAATGGCTGCTGTGTAGGAACATCTTCATGTGCAGGAACATCTTCATCGTCCAGGAAGGGTATAAAAGGGGGCCGCGCCGCCCTGAGAGTCACTAGATAGATAGATAGAGATAGAGACATATAGATAGATAGATAGATAGATAGATAGATAGATAGATAGATAGATAGATAGATAGATAGATAGATAGATAGATAGATAGATAGACACAGCAGCCAATGAGACTGTTCCTACACAGCAGCCAATGAAGATGTTCCTACACAGCAGCCATTGAGGATGTTCCTACACAGCAGCCAATGAAAATGTTCTTACACAGCAGCCATATTGTGACATCACAGGGATGCTCTGTGATGTCACAATCTGGCTGCTGTGTAGGAACATTTTCATTGGCTGCTGTGTAGGAACATCCTCAATGGCTGCTGTGTAGGAACATCTTCATGTGCAGGAACATCTTCATCGTCCAGGAAGGGTATAAAAGGGGGCCGTGCCGCCCTGAGAGTCACTAGATAGATAGATAGAGATAGAGACATATAGATAGATAGATAGATAGATAGATAGATAGATAGATAGATAGATAGATAGATAGATAGATAGATAGATAGATAGATAGATAGATAGATAGAGACAGCAGCCAATGAGACTGTTCCTACACAGCAGCCAATGAAGATGTTCCTACACAGCAGCCATTGAGGATGTTCCTACACAGCAGCCAATGAAAATGTTCTTACACAGCAGCCAGATTGTGACATCACAGGGATGCTCTGTTATGTCACAATCAGGCTGCTGTGTAGGAACATTTTCATTGGCTGCTGTGTAGGAACATCCTCAATGGCTGCTGTGTAGGAACATCTTCATGTGCAGGAACATCTTCATCGTCCAGGAAGGGTATAAAAGGGGGCCGCGCCGCCCTGAGAGTCACTAGATGGATAGATAGAGATAGAGACATATAGATAGATAGATAGATAGATAGATAGATAGATAGATAGATAGATAGATAGATAGATAGATAGATAGATAGATAGATAGATAGATAGACACAGCAGCCAATGAGACTGTTCCTACACAGCAGCCAATGAAGATGTTCCTACACAGCAGCCATTGAGGATGTTCCTACACAGCAGCCAATGAAAATGTTCTTACACAGCAGCCAGATTGTGACATCACAGGGATGCTCTGTGATGTCACAATCTGGCTGCTGTGTAGGAACATTTTCATTGGCTGCTGTGTAGGAACATCCTCAATGGCTGCTGTGTAGGAACATCTTCATGTGCAGGAACATCTTCATCGTCCAGGAAGGGTATAAAAGGGGGCCGCGCCGCCCTGAGAGTCACTAGATAGATAGATAGAGATAGAGACATATAGATAGATAGATAGATAGATAGATAGATAGATAGATAGATAGATAGATAGATAGATAGATAGATAGATAGATAGATAGATAGATAGATAGATAGATAGATAGACACAGCAGCCAATGAGACTGTTCCTACACAGCAGCCAATGAAGATGTTCCTACACAGCAGCCATTGAGGATGTTCCTACACAGCAGCCAATGAAAATGTTCTTACACAGCAGCCATATTGTGACATCACAGGGATGCTCTGTGATGTCACAATCTGGCTGCTGTGTAGGAACATTTTCATTGGCTGCTGTGTAGGAACATCCTCAATGGCTGCTGTGTAGGAACATCTTCATGTGCAGGAACATCTTCATCGTCCAGGAAGGGTATAAAAGGGGGCCGCGCCGCCCTGAGAGTCACTAGATGGATAGATAGAGATAGAGACATATAGATAGATAGATAGATAGATAGATAGATAGATAGATAGATAGATAGATAGATAGATAGATAGATAGATAGATAGATAGATAGATAGATAGACACAGCAGCCAATGAGACTGTTCCTACACAGCAGCCAATGAAGATGTTCCTACACAGCAGCCATTGAGGATGTTCCTACACAGCAGCCAATGAAAATGTTCTTACACAGCAGCCAGATTGTGACATCACAGGGATGCTCTGTGATGTCACAATCTGGCTGCTGTGTAGGAACATTTTCATTGGCTGCTGTGTAGGAACATCCTCAATGGCTGCTGTGTAGGAACATCTTCATGTGCAGGAACATCTTCATCGTCCAGGAAGGGTATAAAAGGGGGCCGCGCCGCCCTGAGAGTCACTAGATAGATAGATAGAGATAGATAGATAGATAGATAGATAGATAGATAGATAGATAGATAGATAGATAGATAGATAGATAGATAGATAGATAGATAGATAGATAGATAGATAGATAGATAGATAGATAGACACAGCAGCCAATGAGACTGTTCCTACACAGCAGCCAATGAAGATGTTCCTACACAGCAGCCATTGAGGATGTTCCTACACAGCAGCCAATGAAAATGTTCTTACACAGCAGCCAGATTGTGACATCACAGGGATGCTCTGTGATGTCACAATCTGGCTGCTGTGTAGGAACATTTTCATTGGCTGCTGTGTAGGAACATCCTCAATGGCTGCTGTGTAGGAACATCTTCATGTGCAGGAACATCTTCATCGTCCAGGAAGGGTATAAAAGGGGGCCGCGCCGCCCTGAGAGTCACTAGATAGATAGATAGAGATAGAGACATATAGATAGATAGATAGATAGATAGATAGATAGATAGATAGATAGATAGATAGATAGATAGATAGATAGATAGATAGATAGATAGATAGATAGATAGATAGATAGATAGACACAGCAGCCAATGAGACTGTTCCTACACAGCAGCCAATGAAGATGTTCCTACACAGCAGCCATTGAGGATGTTCCTACACAGCAGCCAATGAAAATGTTCTTACACAGCAGCCAGATTGTGACATCACAGGGATGCTCTGTGATGTCACAATCTGGCTGCTGTGTAGGAACATTTTCATTGGCTGCTGTGTAGGAACATCCTCAATGGCTGCTGTGTAGGAACATCTTCATGTGCAGGAACATCTTCATCGTCCAGGAAGGGTATAAAAGGGGGCCGTGCCGCCCTGAGAGTCACTAGATAGATAGAGATAGAGACATATAGATAGATAGATAGATAGATAGATAGATAGATAGATAGATAGATAGATAGATAGATAGATAGATAGATAGATAGATAGATAGATAGATAGAGACAGCAGCCAATGAGACTGTTCCTACACAGCAGCCAATGAAGATGTTCCTACACAGCAGCCATTGAGGATGTTCCTACACAGCAGCCAATGAAAATGTTCTTACACAGCAGCCAGATTGTGACATCACAGGGATGCTCTGTTATGTCACAATCAGGCTGCTGTGTAGGAACATTTTCATTGGCTGCTGTGTAGGAACATCCTCAATGGCTGCTGTGTAGGAACATCTTCATGTGCAGGAACATCTTCATCGTCCAGGAAGGGTATAAAAGGGGGCCGCGCCGCCCTGAGAGTCACTAGATGGATAGATAGAGATAGAGACATATAGATAGATAGATAGATAGATAGATAGATAGATAGATAGATAGATAGATAGATAGATAGATAGATAGAGACAGCAGCCAATGAGACTGTTCCTACACAGCAGCCAATGAAGATGTTCCTACACAGCAGCCATTGAGGATGTTCCTACACAGCAGCCAATGAAAATGTTCTTACACAGCAGCCATATTGTGACATCACAGGGATGCTCTGTGATGTCACAATCTGGCTGCTGTGTAGGAACATTTTCATTGGCTGCTGTGTAGGAACATCCTCAATGGCTGCTGTGTAGGAACATCTTCATGTGCAGGAACATCTTCATCGTCCAGGAAGGGTATAAAAGGGGGCCGCGCCGCCCTGAGAGTCACTAGATGGATAGATAGAGATAGAGACATATAGATAGATAGATAGATAGATAGATAGATAGATAGATAGATAGATAGATAGATAGATAGATAGATAGATAGATAGATAGATAGATAGATAGATAGATAGACACAGCAGCCAATGAGACTGTTCCTACACAGCAGCCAATGAAGATGTTCCTACACAGCAGCCATTGAGGATGTTCCTACACAGCAGCCAATGAAAATGTTCTTACACAGCAGCCAGATTGTGACATCACAGGGATGCTCTGTGATGTCACAATCTGGCTGCTGTGTAGGAACATTTTCATTGGCTGCTGTGTAGGAACATCCTCAATGGCTGCTGTGTAGGAACATCTTCATGTGCAGGAACATCTTCATCGTCCAGGAAGGGTATAAAAGGGGGCCGCGCCGCCCTGAGAGTCACTAGATAGATAGATAGAGATAGATAGATAGATAGATAGATAGATAGATAGATAGATAGATAGATAGATAGATAGATAGATAGATAGATAGATAGATAGACACAGCAGCCAATGAGACTGTTCCTACACAGCAGCCAATGAAGATGTTCCTACACAGCAGCCATTGAGGATGTTCCTACACAGCAGCCAATGAAAATGTTCTTACACAGCAGCCAGATTGTGACATCACAGGGATGCTCTGTGATGTCACAATCTGGCTGCTGTGTAGGAACATTTTCATTGGCTGCTGTGTAGGAACATCCTCAATGGCTGCTGTGTAGGAACATCTTCATGTGCAGGAACATCTTCATCGTCCAGGAAGGGTATAAAAGGGGGCCGCGCCGCCCTGAGAGTCACTAGATAGATAGATAGAGATAGAGACATATAGATAGATAGATAGATAGATAGATAGATAGATAGATAGATAGATAGATAGATAGATAGATAGATAGATAGATAGATAGATAGACACAGCAGCCAATGAGACTGTTCCTACACAGC
>NW_028176531.1:867500-890000 GCF_949987555.1 Borostomias antarcticus | reverse complement strand
CTTCATCGTCCAGGAAGGGTATAAAAGGGGGCCGCGCCGCCCTGAGAGTCACTAGATAGATAGATAGAGATAGATAGATAGATAGATAGATAGATAGATAGATAGATAGATAGATAGATAGATAGATAGATAGATAGATAGATAGATAGATAGATAGATAGATAGATAGATAGATAGATAGACACAGCAGCCAATGAGACTGTTCCTACACAGCAGCCAATGAAGATGTTCCTACACAGCAGCCATTGAGGATGTTCCTACACAGCAGCCAATGAAAATGTTCTTACACAGCAGCCAGATTCTGACATCACAGGGATGCTCTGTGATGTCACAATCTGGCTGCTGTGTAGGAACATTTTCATTGGCTGCTGTGTAGGAACATCCTCAATGGCTGCTGTGTAGGAACATCTTCATGTGCAGGAACATCTTCATCGTCCAGGAAGGGTATAAAAGGGGGCCGCGCCGCCCTGAGAGTCACTAGATAGATAGATAGAGATAGAGACATATAGATAGATAAATAGATAGATAGATAGATAGATAGATAGATAGATAGATAGATAGATAGATAGATAGATAGATAGATAGATAGATAGATAGATAGATAGATAGATAGATAGATAGATAGACACAGCAGCCAATGAGACTGTTCCTACACAGCAGCCAATGAAGATGTTCCTACACAGCAGCCATTGAGGATGTTCCTACACAGCAGCCAATGAAAATGTTCTTACACAGCAGCCAGATTGTGACATCACAGGGATGCTCTGTGATGTCACAATCAGGCTGCTGTGTAGGAACATTTTCATTGGCTGCTGTGTAGGAACATCCTCAATGGCTGCTGTGTAGGAACATCTTCATGTGCAGGAACATCTTCATCGTCCAGGAAGGGTATAAAAGGGGGCCGCGCCGCCCTGAGAGTCACTAGATGGATAGATAGAGATAGAGACATATAGATAGATAGATAGATAGATAGATAGATAGATAGATAGATAGATAGATAGATAGATAGATAGATAGATAGATAGATAGATAGATAGATAGATAGATAGATAGATAGATAGATAGACACAGCAGCCAATGAGACTGTTCCTACACAGCAGCCAATGAAGATGTTCCTACACAGCAGCCATTGAGGATGTTCCTACACAGCAGCCAATGAAAATGTTCTTACACAGCAGCCAGATTGTGACATCACAGGGATGCTCTGTGATGTCACAATCTGGCTGCTGTGTAGGAACATTTTCATTGGCTGCTGTGTAGGAACATCCTCAATGGCTGCTGTGTAGGAACATCTTCATGTGCAGGAACATCTTCATCGTCCAGGAAGGGTATAAAAGGGGGCCGCGCCGCCCTGAGAGTCACTAGATAGATAGATAGAGATAGAGACATATAGATAGATAGATAGATAGATAGATAGATAGATAGATAGATAGATAGATAGATAGATAGATAGATAGATAGATAGATAGATAGATAGATAGATAGATAGATAGATAGATAGATAGATAGACACAGCAGCCAATGAGACTGTTCCTACACAGCAGCCAATGAAGATGTTCCTACACAGCAGCCATTGAGGATGTTCCTACACAGCAGCCAATGAAAATGTTCTTACACAGCAGCCATATTGTGACATCACAGGGATGCTCTGTGATGTCACAATCTGGCTGCTGTGTAGGAACATTTTCATTGGCTGCTGTGTAGGAACATCCTCAATGGCTGCTGTGTAGGAACATCTTCATGTGCAGGAACATCTTCATCGTCCAGGAAGGGTATAAAAGGGGGCCGCGCCGCCCTGAGAGTCACTAGATGGATAGATAGAGATAGAGACATATAGATAGATAGATAGATAGATAGATAGATAGATAGATAGATAGATAGATAGATAGATAGATAGATAGATAGATAGATAGATAGATAGATAGATAGATAGATAGACACAGCAGCCAATGAGACTGTTCCTACACAGCAGCCAATGAAGATGTTCCTACACAGCAGCCATTGAGGATGTTCCTACACATCAGCCAATGAAAATGTTCTTACACAGCAGCCAGATTGTGACATCACAGGGATGCTCTGTGATGTCACAATCTGGCTGCTGTGTAGGAACATTTTCATTGGCTGCTGTGTAGGAACATCCTCAATGGCTGCTGTGTAGGAACATCTTCATGTGCAGGAACATCTTCATCGTCCAGGAAGGGTATAAAAGGGGGCCGCGCCGCCCTGAGAGTCACTAGATAGATAGATAGAGATAGAGACATATAGATAGATAGATAGATAGATAGATAGATAGATAGATAGATAGATAGATAGATAGATAGATAGATAGATAGATAGATAGATAGATAGATAGATAGATAGATAGATAGATAGACACAGCAGCCAATGAGACTGTTCCTACACAGCAGCCAATGAAGATGTTCCTACACAGCAGCCATTGAGGATGTTCCTACACAGCAGCCAATGAAAATGTTCTTACACAGCAGCCATATTGTGACATCACAGGGATGCTCTGTGATGTCACAATCTGGCTGCTGTGTAGGAACATTTTCATTGGCTGCTGTGTAGGAACATCCTCAATGGCTGCTGTGTAGGAACATCTTCATGTGCAGGAACATCTTCATCGTCCAGGAAGGGTATAAAAGGGGGCCGCGCCGCCCTGAGAGTCACTAGATGGATAGATAGAGATAGAGACATATAGATAGATAGATAGATAGATAGATAGATAGATAGATAGATAGATAGATAGATAGATAGATAGATAGATAGATAGATAGATAGATAGACACAGCAGCCAATGAGACTGTTCCTACACAGCAGCCAATGAAGATGTTCCTACACAGCAGCCATTGAGGATGTTCCTACACAGCAGCCAATGAAAATGTTCTTACACAGCAGCCAGATTGTGACATCACAGGGATGCTCTGTGATGTCACAATCTGGCTGCTGTGTAGGAACATTTTCATTGGCTGCTGTGTAGGAACATCCTCAATGGCTGCTGTGTAGGAACATCTTCATGTGCAGGAACATCTTCATCGTCCAGGAAGGGTATAAAAGGGGGCCGCGCCGCCCTGAGAGTCACTAGATGGATAGATAGAGATAGAGACATATAGATAGATAGATAGATAGATAGATAGATAGATAGATAGATAGATAGATAGATAGATAGATAGATAGATAGATAGATAGATAGATAGATAGATAGATAGACACAGCAGCCAATGAGACTGTTCCTACACAGCAGCCAATGAAGATGTTCCTACACAGCAGCCATTGAGGATGTTCCTACACAGCAGCCAATGAAAATGTTCTTACACAGCAGCCAGATTGTGACATCACAGGGATGCTCTGTGATGTCACAATCTGGCTGCTGTGTAGGAACATTTTCATTGGCTGCTGTGTAGGAACATCCTCAATGGCTGCTGTGTAGGAACATCTTCATGTGCAGGAACATCTTCATCGTCCAGGAAGGGTATAAAAGGGGGCCGCGCCGCCCTGAGAGTCACTAGATAGATAGATAGAGATAGATAGATAGATAGATAGATAGATAGATAGATAGATAGATAGATAGATAGATAGATAGATAGATAGATAGATAGATAGATAGATAGATAGATAGATAGATAGATAGATAGATATATAGATAGATAGATAGATAGATAGATAGACACAGCAGCCAATGAGACTGTTCCTACACAGCAGCCAATGAAGATGTTCCTACACAGCAGCCATTGAGGATGTTCCTACACAGCAGCCAATGAAAATGTTCTTACACAGCAGCCAGATTCTGACATCACAGGGATGCTCTGTGATGTCACAATCTGGCTGCTGTGTAGGAACATTTTCATTGGCTGCTGTGTAGGAACATCCTCAATGGCTGCTGTGTAGGAACATCTTCATGTGCAGGAACATCTTCATCGTCCAGGAAGGGTATAAAAGGGGGCCGCGCCGCCCTGAGAGTCACTAGATAGATAGATAGAGATAGAGACATATAGATAGATAAATAGATAGATAGATAGATAGATAGATAGATAGATAGATAGATAGATAGATAGATAGATAGATAGATAGATAGATAGATAGATAGATAGATAGACACAGCAGCCAATGAGACTGTTCCTACACAGCAGCCAATGAAGATGTTCCTACACAGCAGCCATTGAGGATGTTCCTACACAGCAGCCAATGAAAATGTTCTTACACAGCAGCCAGATTGTGACATCACAGGGATGCTCTGTGATGTCACAATCAGGCTGCTGTGTAGGAACATTTTCATTGGCTGCTGTGTAGGAACATCCTCAATGGCTGCTGTGTAGGAACATCTTCATGTGCAGGAACATCTTCATCGTCCAGGAAGGGTATAAAAGGGGGCCGCGCCGCCCTGAGAGTCACTAGATGGATAGATAGAGATAGAGACATATAGATAGATAGATAGATAGATAGATAGATAGATAGATAGATAGATAGATAGATAGATAGATAGATAGATAGATAGATAGATAGATAGATAGATAGATAGATAGATAGATAGATAGATAGACACAGCAGCCAATGAGACTGTTCCTACACAGCAGCCAATGAAGATGTTCCTACACAGCAGCCATTGAGGATGTTCCTACACAGCAGCCAATGAAAATGTTCTTACACAGCAGCCAGATTGTGACATCACAGGGATGCTCTGTGATGTCACAATCTGGCTGCTGTGTAGGAACATTTTCATTGGCTGCTGTGTAGGAACATCCTCAATGGCTGCTGTGTAGGAACATCTTCATGTGCAGGAACATCTTCATCGTCCAGGAAGGGTATAAAAGGGGGCCGCGCCGCCCTGAGAGTCACTAGATAGATAGATAGAGATAGAGACATATAGATAGATAGATAGATAGATAGATAGATAGATAGATAGATAGATAGATAGATAGATAGATAGATAGATAGATAGATAGATAGATAGATAGATAGATAGACACAGCAGCCAATGAGACTGTTCCTACACAGCAGCCAATGAAGATGTTCCTACACAGCAGCCATTGAGGATGTTCCTACACAGCAGCCAATGAAAATGTTCTTACACAGCAGCCATATTGTGACATCACAGGGATGCTCTGTGATGTCACAATCTGGCTGCTGTGTAGGAACATTTTCATTGGCTGCTGTGTAGGAACATCCTCAATGGCTGCTGTGTAGGAACATCTTCATGTGCAGGAACATCTTCATCGTCCAGGAAGGGTATAAAAGGGGGCCGCGCCGCCCTGAGAGTCACTAGATGGATAGATAGAGATAGAGACATATAGATAGATAGATAGATAGATAGATAGATAGATAGATAGATAGATAGATAGATAGATAGATAGATAGATAGATAGATAGATAGATAGATAGATAGATAGATAGATAGATAGACACAGCAGCCAATGAGACTGTTCCTACACAGCAGCCAATGAAGATGTTCCTACACAGCAGCCATTGAGGATGTTCCTACACATCAGCCAATGAAAATGTTCTTACACAGCAGCCAGATTGTGACATCACAGGGATGCTCTGTGATGTCACAATCTGGCTGCTGTGTAGGAACATTTTCATTGGCTGCTGTGTAGGAACATCCTCAATGGCTGCTGTGTAGGAACATCTTCATGTGCAGGAACATCTTCATCGTCCAGGAAGGGTATAAAAGGGGGCCGCGCCGCCCTGAGAGTCACTAGATAGATAGATAGAGATAGAGACATATAGATAGATAGATAGATAGATAGATAGATAGATAGATAGATAGATAGATAGATAGATAGATAGATAGATAGATAGATAGATAGATAGATAGATAGATAGATAGATAGATAGATAGACACAGCAGCCAATGAGACTGTTCCTACACAGCAGCCAATGAAGATGTTCCTACACAGCAGCCATTGAGGATGTTCCTACACAGCAGCCAATGAAAATGTTCTTACACAGCAGCCATATTGTGACATCACAGGGATGCTCTGTGATGTCACAATCTGGCTGCTGTGTAGGAACATTTTCATTGGCTGCTGTGTAGGAACATCCTCAATGGCTGCTGTGTAGGAACATCTTCATGTGCAGGAACATCTTCATCGTCCAGGAAGGGTATAAAAGGGGGCCGCGCCGCCCTGAGAGTCACTAGATGGATAGATAGAGATAGAGACATATAGATAGATAGATAGATAGATAGATAGATAGATAGATAGATAGATAGATAGATAGATAGATAGATAGATAGATAGATAGATAGATAGATAGATAGATAGATAGATAGATAGATAGATAGATAGATAGACACAGCAGCCAATGAGACTGTTCCTACACAGCAGCCAATGAAGATGTTCCTACACAGCAGCCATTGAGGATGTTCCTACACAGCAGCCAATGAAAATGTTCTTACACAGCAGCCAGATTGTGACATCACAGGGATGCTCTGTGATGTCACAATCTGGCTGCTGTGTAGGAACATTTTCATTGGCTGCTGTGTAGGAACATCCTCAATGGCTGCTGTGTAGGAACATCTTCATGTGCAGGAACATCTTCATCGTCCAGGAAGGGTATAAAAGGGGGCCGCGCCGCCCTGAGAGTCACTAGATAGATAGATAGAGATAGATAGATAGATAGATAGATAGATAGATAGATAGATAGATAGATAGATAGATAGATAGATAGATAGATAGATAGATAGACACAGCAGCCAATGAGACTGTTCCTACACAGCAGCCAATGAAGATGTTCCTACACAGCAGCCATTGAGGATGTTCCTACACAGCAGCCAATGAAAATGTTCTTACACAGCAGCCAGATTCTGACATCACAGGGATGCTCTGTGATGTCACAATCTGGCTGCTGTGTAGGAACATTTTCATTGGCTGCTGTGTAGGAACATCCTCAATGGCTGCTGTGTAGGAACATCTTCATGTGCAGGAACATCTTCATCGTCCAGGAAGGGTATAAAAGGGGGCCGCGCCGCCCTGAGAGTCACTAGATAGATAGATAGAGATAGAGACATATAGATAGATAAATAGATAGATAGATAGATAGATAGATAGATAGATAGATAGATAGATAGATAGATAGATAGATAGATAGATAGATAGATAGATAGATAGATAGATAGATAGATAGATAGATAGATAGATAGACACAGCAGCCAATGAGACTGTTCCTACACAGCAGCCAATGAAGATGTTCCTACACAGCAGCCATTGAGGATGTTCCTACACAGCAGCCAATGAAAATGTTCTTACACAGCAGCCAGATTGTGACATCACAGGGATGCTCTGTGATGTCACAATCTGGCTGCTGTGTAGGAACATTTTCATTGGCTGCTGTGTAGGAACATCCTCAATGGCTGCTGTGTAGGAACATCTTCATTTGCAGGAACATCTTCATCGTCCAGGAAGGGTATAAAAGGGGGCCGCGCCGCCCTGAGAGTCACTAGATAGATAGATAGAGATAGAGACATATAGATAGATAGATAGATAGATAGATAGATAGATAGATAGATAGATAGATAGATAGATAGATAGATAGATAGATAGATAGATAGATAGATAGATAGATAGATAGATAGATAGATAGATAGATAGAGACAGCAGCCAGTGAGACTGTTCCTACACAGCAGCCAATGAAGATGTTCCTACACAGCAGCCATTGAGGATGTTCCTACACAGCAGCCAATGAAAATGTTCTTACACAGCAGCCAGATTGTGACATCACAGGGATGCTCTGTTATGTCACAATCTGGCTGCTGTGTAGGAACATTTTCATTGGCTGCTGTGTAGGAACATCCTCAATGGCTGCTGTGTAGGAACATCTTCATGTGCAGGAACATCTTCATCGTCCAGGAAGGGTATAAAAGGGGGCCGCGCCGCCCTGAGAGTCACTAGATGGATAGATAGAGATAGAGACATATAGATAGATAGATAGATAGATAGATAGATAGATAGATAGATAGATAGATAGATAGATAGATAGATAGATAGATAGATAGATAGATAGATAGATAGATAGATAGATAGATAGACACAGCAGCCAATGAGACTGTTCCTACACAGCAGCCAATGAAGATGTTCCTACACAGCAGCCATTGAGGATGTTCCTACACAGCAGCCAATGAAAATGTTCTTACACAGCAGCCAGATTGTGACATCACAGGGATGCTCTGTGATGTCACAATCTGGCTGCTGTGTAGGAACATTTTCATTGGCTGCTGTGTAGGAACATCCTCAATGGCTGCTGTGTAGGAACATCTTCATGTGCAGGAACATCTTCATCGTCCAGGAAGGGTATAAAAGGGGGCCGCGCCGCCCTGAGAGTCACTAGATAGATAGATAGAGATAGAGACATATAGATAGATAGATAGATAGATAGATAGATAGATAGATAGATAGATAGATAGATAGATAGATAGATAGATAGATAGATAGATAGACACAGCAGCCAATGAGACTGTTCCTACACAGCAGCCAATGAAGATGTTCCTACACAGCAGCCATTGAGGATGTTCCTACACAGCAGCCAATGAAAATGTTCTTACACAGCAGCCATATTGTGACATCACAGGGATGCTCTGTGATGTCACAATCTGGCTGCTGTGTAGGAACATTTTCATTGGCTGCTGTGTAGGAACATCCTCAATGGCTGCTGTGTAGGAACATCTTCATGTGCAGGAACATCTTCATCGTCCAGGAAGGGTATAAAAGGGGGCCGCGCCGCCCTGAGAGTCACTAGATGGATAGATAGAGATAGAGACATATAGATAGATAGATAGATAGATAGATAGATAGATAGATAGATAGATAGATAGATAGATAGATAGATAGATAGATAGATAGATAGACACAGCAGCCAATGAGACTGTTCATACACAGCAGCCAATGAAGATGTTCCTACACAGCAGCCATTGAGGATGTTCCTACACAGCAGCCAATGAAAATGTTCTTACACAGCAGCCAGATTGTGACATCACAGGGATGCTCTGTGTTGTCACAATCTGGCTGCTGTGTAGGAACATTTTCATTGGCTGCTGTGTAGGAACATCCTAAATGGCTGCTGTGTAGGAACATCTTCATGTGCAGGAACATCTTCATCGTCCAGGAAGGGTATAAAAGGGGGCCGCGCCGCCCTGAGAGTCACTAGATAGATAGATAGAGATAGAGACATATAGATAGATAGATAGATAGATAGATAGATAGATAGATAGATAGATAGATAGATAGATAGATAGATAGATAGATAGATAGATAGATAGATAGATAGACACAGCAGCCAATGAGACTGTTCCTACACAGCAGCCAATGAAGATGTTCCTACACAGCAGCCATTGAGGATGTTCCTACACAGCAGCCAATGAAAATGTTCTTACACAGCAGCCAGATTGTGACATCACAGGGATGCTCTGTGATGTCACAATCTGGCTGCTGTGTAGGAACATTTTCATTGGCTGCTGTGTAGGAACATCCTCAATGGCTGCTGTGTAGGAACATCTTCATGTGCAGGAACATCTTCATCGTCCAGGAAGGGTATAAAAGGGGGCCGCGCCGCCCTGAGAGTCACTAGATAGATAGATAGAGATAGAGACATATAGATAGATAGATAGATAGATAGATAGATAGATAGATAGATAGATAGATAGATAGATAGATAGATAGATAGATAGATAGATAGATAGATAGATAGATAGATAGATAGATAGAGACAGCAGCCAATGAGACTGTTCCTACACAGCAGCCAATGAAGATGTTCCTACACAGCAGCCATTGAGGATGTTCCTACACAGCAGCCAATGAAAATGTTCTTACACAGCAGCCAGATTGTGACATCACAGGGATGCTCTGTTATGTCACAATCTGGCTGCTGTGTAGGAACATTTTCATTGGCTGCTGTGTAGGAACATCCTCAATGGCTGCTGTGTAGGAACATCTTCATGTGCAGGAACATCTTCATCGTCCAGGAAGGGTATAAAAGGGGGCCGCGCCGCCCTGAGAGTCACTAGATGGATAGATAGAGATAGAGGGATATAGATAGATAGATAGATAGATAGATAGATAGATAGATAGATAGATAGATAGATAGATAGATAGATAGATAGATAGATAGATAGATAGATAGATAGATAGATAGATAGATAGACACAGCAGCCAATGAGACTGTTCCTACACAGCAGCCAATGAAGATGTTCCTACACAGCAGCCATTGAGGATGTTCCTACACAGCAGCCAATGAAAATGTTCTTACACAGCAGCCATATTGTGACATCACAGGGATGCTCTGTGATGTCACAATCTGGCTGCTGTGTAGGAACATTTTCATTGGCTGCTGTGTAGGAACATCCTCAATGGCTGCTGTGTAGGAACATCTTCATGTGCAGGAACATCTTCATCGTCCAGGAAGGGTATAAAAGGGGGCCGCGCCGCCCTGAGAGTCACTAGATGGATAGATAGAGATAGAGACATATAGATAGATAGATAGATAGATAGATAGATAGATAGATAGATAGATAGATAGATAGATAGATAGATAGATAGATAGATAGATAGATAGATAGATAGATAGATAGATAGATAGATAGATAGATAGATAGATAGACACAGCAGCCAATGAGACTGTTCCTACACAGCAGCCAATGAAGATGTTCCTACACAGCAGCCATTGAGGATGTTCCTACACAGCAGCCAATGAAAATGTTCTTACACAGCAGCCAGATTGTGACATCACAGGGATGCTCTGTGTTGTCACAATCTGGCTGCTGTGTAGGAACATTTTCATTGGCTGCTGTGTAGGAACATCCTCAATGGCTGCTGTGTAGGAACATCTTCATGTGCAGGAACATCTTCATCGTCCAGGAAGGGTATAAAAGGGGGCAGCGCCGCCCTGAGAGTCACTAGATAGATAGATAGAGATAGAGACATATAGATAGATAGATAGATAGATAGATAGATAGATAGATAGATAGATAGATAGATAGATAGATAGATAGATAGATAGATAGATAGATAGATAGATAGATAGATAGATAGATAGATAGATAGATAGATAGACACAGCAGCCAATGAGACTGTTCCTACACAGCAGCCAATGAAGATGTTCCTACACAGCAGCCATTGAGGATGTTCCTACACAGCAGCCAATGAAAATGTTCTTACACAGCAGCCAGATTGTGACATCACATGGATGCTCTGTGATGTCACAATCTGGCTGCTGTGTAGGAACATTTTCATTGGCTGCTGTGTAGGAACATCCTCAATGGCTGCTGTGTAGGAACATCTTCATGTGCAGGAACATCTTCATCGTCCAGGAAGGGTATAAAAGGGGGCCGCGCCGCCCTGAGAGTCACTAGATAGATAGATAGAGATAGAGACATATAGATAGATAGATAGATAGATAGATAGATAGATAGATAGATAGATAGATAGATAGATAGATAGATAGATAGATAGATAGATAGATAGATAGATAGACACAGCAGCCAATGAGACTGTTCCTACACAGCAGCCAATGAAGATGTTCCTACACAGCAGCCATTGAGGATGTTCCTACACAGCAGCCAATGAAAATGTTCTTACACAGCAGCCAGATTGTGACATCACAGGGATGCTCTGTGATGTCACAATCTGGCTGCTGTGTAGGAACATTTTCATTGGCTGCTGTGTAGGAACATCCTCAATGGCTGCTGTGTAGGAACATCTTCATGTGCAGGAACATCTTCATCGTCCAGGAAGGGTATAAAAGGGGGCCGCGCCGCCCTGAGAGTCACTAGATAGATAGATAGAGATAGAGACATATAGATAGATAGATAGATAGATAGATAGATAGATAGATAGATAGATAGATAGATAGATAGATAGATAGATAGATAGATAGATAGATAGATAGATAGATAGATAGATAGATAGATAGATAGATAGATAGATAGAGACAGCAGCCAATGAGACTGTTCCTACACAGCAGCCAATGAAGATGTTCCTACACAGCAGCCATTGAGGATGTTCCTACACAGCAGCCAATGAAAATGTTCTTACACAGCAGCCAGATTGTGACATCACAGGGATGCTCTGTTATGTCACAATCTGGCTGCTGTGTAGGAACATTTTCATTGGCTGCTGTGTAGGAACATCCTCAATGGCTGCTGTGTAGGAACATCTTCATGTGCAGGAACATCTTCATTGTCCAGGAAGGGTATAAAAGGGGGCCGCGCCGCCCTGAGAGTCACTAGATGGATAGATAGAGATAGAGACATATAGATAGATAGATAGATAGATAGATAGATAGATAGATAGATAGATAGATAGATAGATAGATAGATAGATAGATAGATAGATAGATAGACACAGCAGCCAATGAGACTGTTCCTACACAGCAGCCAATGAAGATGTTCCTACACAGCAGCCATTGAGGATGTTCCTAAGATAGATAGATAGATAGATAGATAGATAGATAGATAGATAGATAGATAGACACAGCAGCCAATGAGACTGTTCCTACACAGCAGCCAATGAAGATGTTCCTACACAGCAGCCATTGAGGATGTTCCTACACAGCAGCCAATGAAAATGTTCTTACACAGCAGCCAGATTGTGACATCACAGGGATGCTCTGTGATGTCACAATCTGGCTGCTGTGTAGGAACATTTTCATTGGCTGCTGTGTAGGAACATCCTCAATGGCTGCTGTGTAGGAACATCTTCATGTGCAGGAACATCTTCATCGTCCAGGAAGGGTATAAAAGTGGGCCGCGCCGCCCTGAGAGTCACTAGATGGATAGATAGAGATAGAGACATATAGATAGATAGATAGATAGATAGATAGATAGATAGATAGATAGATAGATAGATAGATAGATAGATAGATAGATAGATAGATAGATAGATAGACACAGCAGCCAATGAGACTGTTCCTACACAGCAGCCAATGAAGATGTTCCTACACAGCAGCCATTGAGGATGTTCCTACACAGCAGCCAATGAAAATGTTCTTACACAGCAGCCAGATTGTGACATCACAGGGATGCTCTGTGTTGTCACAATCTGGCTGCTGTGTAGGAACATTTTCATTGGCTGCTGTGTAGGAACATCCTCAATGGCTGCTGTGTAGGAACATCTTCATGTGCAGGAACATCTTCATCGTCCAGGAAGGGTATAAAAGGGGGCCGCGCCGCCCTGAGAGTCACTAGATAGATAGATAGAGATAGAGACATATAGATAGATAGATAGATAGATAGATAGATAGATAGATAGATAGATAGATAGATAGATAGATAGATAGATAGATAGATAGATAGATAGATAGACACAGCAGCCAATGAGACTGTTCCTACACAGCAGCCAATGAAGATGTTCCTACACAGCAGCCATTGAGGATGTTCCTACACAGCAGCCAATGAAAATGTTCTTACACAGCAGCCAGATTGTGACATCACAGGGATGCTCTGTGTTGTCACAATATGGCTGCTGTGTAGGAACATTTTCATTGGCTGCTGTGTAGGAACATCCTCAATGGCTGCTGTGTAGGAACATCTTCATGTGCAGGAACATCTTCATCGTCCAGGAAGGGTATAAAAGGGGGCCGCGCCGCCCTGAGAGTCACTAGATAGATAGATAGAGATAGAGACATATAGATAGATAGATAGATAGATAGATAGATAGATAGATAGATAGATAGATAGATAGATAGATAGATAGATAGATAGATAGATAGATAGATAGATAGATAGATAGATAGATAGATAGATAGATAGACACAGCAGCCAATGAGACTGTTCCTACACAGCAGCCAATGAAGATGTTCCTACACAGCAGCCATTGAGGATGTTCCTACACAGCAGCCAATGAAAATGTTCTTACACAGCAGCCAGATTGTGACATCACAGGGATGCTCTGTGATGTCACAATCTGGCTGCTGTGTAGGAACATTTTCATTGGCTGCTGTGTAGGAACATCCTCAATGGCTGCTGTGTAGGAACATCTTCATGTGCAGGAACATCTTCATCGTCCAGGAAGGGTATAAAAGGGGGCCGCGCCGCCCTGAGAGTCACTAGATAGATAGATAGATAGAGATAGAGACATATAGATAGATAGATAGATAGATAGATAGATAGATAGATAGATAGATAGATAGATAGATAGATAGATAGATAGATAGATAGATAGATAGATAGATAGATAGATAGATAGACACAGCAGCCAATGAGACTGTTCCTACACAGCAGCCAATGAAGATGTTCCTACACAGCAGCCATTGAGGATGTTCCTACACAGCAGCCAATGAAAATGTTCTTACACAGCAGCCAGATTGTGACATCACAGGGATGCTCTGTGATGTCACAATCTGGCTGCTGTGTAGGAACATTTTCATTGGCTGCTGTGTAGGAACATCCTCAATGGCTGCTGTGTAGGAACATCTTCATGTGCAGGAACATCTTCATCGTCCAGGAAGGGTATAAAAGGGGGCCGCGCCGCCCTGAGAGTCACTAGATAGATAGATAGAGATAGAGACATATAGATAGATAGATAGATAGATAGATAGATAGATAGATAGATAGATAGATAGATAGATAGATAGATAGATAGATAGATAGATAGATAGATAGATAGATAGATAGATAGACACAGCAGCCAATGAGACTGTTCCTACACAGCAGCCAATGAAGATGTTCCTACACAGCAGCCATTGAGGATGTTCCTACACAGCAGCCAATGAAAATGTTCTTACACAGCAGCCAGATTGTGACATCACAGGGATGCTCTGTGATGTCACAATCTGGCTGCTGTGTAGGAACATTTTCATTGGCTGCTGTGTAGGAACATCCTAAATGGCTGCTGTGTAGGAACATCTTCATGTGCAGGAACATCTTCATCGTCCAGGAAGGGTATAAAAGGGGGCCGCGCCGCCCTGAGAGTCACTAGATAGATAGATAGAGATAGAGACATATAGATAGATAGATAGATAGATAGATAGATAGATAGATAGATAGATAGATAGATAGATAGATAGATAGATAGATAGATAGATAGATAGATAGATAGATAGATAGATAGATAGACACAGCAGCCAATGAGACTGTTCCTACACAGCAGCCAATGAAGATGTTCCTACACAGCAGCCATTGAGGATGTTCCTACACAGCAGCCAATGAAAATGTTCTTACACAGCAGCCAGATTGTGACATCACAGGGATGCTCTGTGATGTCACAATCTGGCTGCTGTGTAGGAACATTTTCATTGGCTGCTGTGTAGGAACATCCTCAATGGCTGCTGTGTAGGAACATCTTCATGTGCAGGAACATCTTCATCGTCCAGGAAGGGTATAAAAGGGGGCCGCGCCGCCCTGAGAGTCACTAGATAGATAGATAGAGATAGAGACATATAGATAGATAGATAGATAGATAGATAGATAGATAGATAGATAGATAGATAGATAGATAGATAGATAGATAGATAGATAGATAGATAGATAGATAGATAGACACAGCAGCCAATGAGACTGTTCCTACACAGCAGCCAATGAAGATGTTCCTACACAGCAGCCATTGAGGATGTTCCTACACAGCAGCCAATGAAAATGTTCCTACACAGCAGCCAGATTGTGACATCACAGGGATGCTCTGTGATGTCACAATCTGGCTGCTGTGTAGGAACATTTTCATTGGCTGCTGTGTAGGAACATCCTCAATGGCTGCTGTGTAGGAACATCTTCATGTGCAGGAACATCTTCATCGTCCAGGAAGGGTATAAAAGGGGGCCGCGCCGCCCTGAGAGTAACTATGACTCTCTTAAGGTGCGAAAATGGCAAAGTCCAGCCTCGGCTGAGAAATTGACAAAGTGAAGAAATTCAATGAAGCGCGGGTAAACGGCGGGAGTAACAATGACTCTCTTAAGGTGGGAAAATAGCAAAGTCCAGCCTCGGCTGAGAAATTGACAAAAATGACAAAGTCCCCGGTGGAGGGGACCCACAGAACGACATATGGGAAGAACCGCACCACCGAAAATAAAGCACTGCTTTAATCCCCATAGGCGGGAGAGAATCGTCTCCCCGGGAGCTCACCCGGGAATCCCGGGCTGCCTCTTCCCGGGATTTTTTTGGGCTCCGGGTAAATCTGAGAAGGGGTCTGTACTATTTCGAACACGTATCGGCGGGTTATAAATTGGGCAGAGTCTCAATGACTGGGTTCCAATGGGGGAATGGACGAGGAGGCCGAGGGGCTGCGTCCTCAACCCCGAGATGGTGCCCCGGCTCGGGAACGGAGCGAGCATTCTCCCCCCTTCAGCAGAGGGCTGGAGGTATGGAGGGAGAGAGAGAGAAGGAGAGAGCATTCTACCCCCTTCAGAAGAGGGCTGGAGGAGGAGAGGGAGAAGGAGAGAGCATTCTCCCCCCTTCAGAAGAGGGCTGGAGGGAGAGAGAGAGAAGGAGAGAGCATTCTCCCCCCTTCAGAAGAGGGCTGGAGGGAGAGAGAGAGAAGGAGAGAGCATTCTCCCCCCTTCAGAAGAGGGCTGGAGGTATGGAGGGATAGAGAGAGAAGGAGAGAGCATTCTCCCCCCTTCAGCAGAGGTCTGGAGGGAGAGAGAGAGAAGGAAAGAGCTCCAAAGTCTTTAAGTTGTAGGGATGACCAGGGCCACAAATTTCCATGCGGGAGTAACTATGACTCTCTTAAGGTGGGAAAATGGCAAAGTCCAGCCTCGGCCGGAAAAATGGCAGAGTCCAAACCCGGCTGAAAAAATGACAAAGTCCAGCTTCGGCTGAGAAATTGACAAAGTGAAGAAATTCAATGAAGCGGGAGTAACTATGACTCTCTTAAGGTGGGAAAATGGCAAAGTCCAGCCTCGGCCGGAAAAATGGCAGAGTCCAAACCCGGCTGAAAAAATGACAAAGTCCAGCTTCGGCTGAGAAATTGACAAAGTGAAGAAATTCAATGAAGCGGGAGTAACTATGACTCTCTTAAGGGGAGACACGGTAGGTGAAAACATCGTTTTTCAACGCCCTGGTCAAATTTGAGATTTTGTGCTAGTTTGCTTCCATAACATGTCTTCTTTCATACTAGTGGAAATAAAACATCAAAAATACGCATTTAGATGTTTATTTTACTTCATTTAGTCTGTTTGCGTCTGTAGATTCTTCCTAAAATCACCAAAAGTTAGCCTTTTTTCGGAACGTCTCGCAGCGTTTTCTTTCGTCTGAATCCGGTCATCCGGGTATCGTTTTAAAGATCTGGCTCTCGTGCACAATGTTATCGCAACCAAACCTGATAGTTTCATTTGTATCAGCAACCAATCGTGGAAATACAAAGGCGGGTTTGATGCTAACCGTGAAATCTCATTGGCTGTTGTGGATTTCTGAGAACGTGATTGGTTCAGCGCGTCATGTGACACGTTTCCACTTCCTTATATCTAATCCAAACAATGCCGTCTGTAAAGCGTTCTAAACGTAATAAGCAACAATGACAACAGTGTTTGCCCGCAAGGTTGAACAGAAAACATGAGAAACTAAATGGAAATGTTTACATTTATGAGATATAAAGTGCCTATTCGCGCAAGTTGTCATTAGCCGGTGCTAGCATGTCCAGTAAGCAGCAGGGAGATGAGGCTAGTGTAGTGATTTAATTTGATTCAGCTCCCCTGCATTTTAATCATGTCATGATATTGTAATCTTGTTCTACGTAACCAGAACTTTAAAGGCTGATCTGCTCATGAGGGATAGTAGATGAAACCAACAATAAAACTGCCCAATATTAGTATAAAAAGTCACCACCAGATGTAGCCACCGGGAACGGATGTGTAGAGAATGGAATGTCCCCACTGAATCAGGTTAATGCGGGAAAGCATAAATGCGCACCCAGCCTGAGCATACAAGATGCTTTTTTCTCTTCTTCCTGCTGAAATTCCTGGCCTGGTTTCAAGTAGCCTCGGCCAATAGCAGCCAGAGAATAGTGCTGATTATGCAGAGGTATGTATAGCAAGTAAAAAGTATTTGCTCCTTTTCCTGTGGGGGGGCAGTTGAGATTCCGGAAGGGCCCTAGTTTTCCTCTTAAAAAGCAGACAGAGTCCTTCACCCAGGAAGCTGGGAGAGGGGGGGGCAGTTGAGATTCCGGTCGGGCCCTATTTTTTATGCAGAGATTTATAAGTATCTTCTCCTCCTCCTGTGGGGGGGCAGTGGAGATTCCGGTCTGGCCCTATTTCCTCTCAATAAGCAGACAGTCCTTACACCCAGGAAGCTGGGAGGGGGGGGAGGGGGGGGGGGACATGAAGGTAGGATATGAGTTATTTGCTGAGCCAGCAAAACTAGACATCATTTTGATTGGTGGCAAAGGTAGTGATGTATGGAAAATGGGATGTGGTCAAGGGTGGGGGGAAGGGGTGTTAAGACTATAAAGGTTAATGTAGACAAAGGAAAAAGGTGTGATCTTCCCGGGGGACTCCGTCTTTATGCTGTTTTGTTTTTACAAGAGCAATAAAGTCTAAATCGCATTTGGAAAACTTGGTGCCTCAAGCTTCTTCTTCCTTCAAGTCGGACTCTGAAGTTATTTTGAGACTCTGAAACTAATCCGGACTTCGAGTTATTTCTTGAATTTTGACCCAAGACATAGTAAATAATCTTTACACGACACTAGTGTTAGCATGTCCAGTGAGCAGCAGAGAGATGCGGCGCGTTTGAATGAGCTGATAACTGGGTTGATTTGTCCTAATTGTGCAGGGACTGGTATTAAAATTAACATAGATCCTCAGAATAGTGGGTTCTGTAGTACTTTGCTCTTAGAGTGCAGTCTTTGTGAGAAATGGCTATCTCAAAAGTGTCTACACATCGACTCGGCTTCATGATACAACTAGGAATGATGTTGCATTTGATGTCAATGTGAGGATGGTCCTCTTAGCGCACGAGTTAGGGTTGGGGTATGCAGCTCTCCAAAAGATTAGTAAAGTGTTGGATCCCAGGGCTTCATCTGAAAACGTATCAGAAACATGACAGAGAGGGTGACAGGTAGGCTATTGAAACGTGTTCCCTCTCTCTCTCTCTCTCTCTCTCTCTCTCTCTCTCTCTCTAGCCAATATCAGAAGCCTATACATATGCACAGTAGTCTCTCTACCTGTGGCATATCTAATGCATCCATAAACTGACCAAATAAACTGTTTTAATTTCAGTTGCTGAAATAGAGAGAGGTCTGGAGTCCTTTCACAGAAGCAGAGAGCAGATTAGGCAGGCATATGCAGATGTGGACCCAGAGGTAGGTAAGCTGACTGCCAATAAATGCAAAATGTTACAAAATTATTACAGTTATTGAGAATTATTACAATAATTCTCAATAACCAGCGTTCAGTGGACAACATGAAGGCGGCAATATGGGGTAGTCCGCTTCACTGATGACAACCCCATGCGCACCAGGAACATATTGTGGTTTTAGAACAGTTTTGGGGACTGCAGCTGAGTGGGTTCTACAGACCAGCTGCTTAGAACAGTTTTGTGAACTGCAGCTGAGTGGGTTCTACAAACCAGCTGCCTAGAACAGTTTTGTTGATAGCTAGTGTGGTGCCATCTGAGGAGTGACTCTGTAGACCTATGACGGCGTAGCTTGATGTCTCCTATGGTGTTGCTTTTGACGATGGTTATTTCACTTGTTTGTTTGGCAATCTATATTTAGCTTCTATTGGTGTTTACCCTGCATTGTTTACCACATCTTGTCCTGTGTATTTATGAATCAGCTTACTCTTCATGTTCATTCATTCATTCATTCATGTTTTCTCCATGTAAAACGCTTAAAAAACACAAAAAGCTAGATAATCTGTTTTCTCATGCATGTCCTCGTCAAATGTGTCTATCTTTGTCCATGATCTGTTTAACAAAATAATACAAGCTTTCTAAAAGGGAATGTTCTCTTCCCTACTAACATTGTCTCGTCTCTAGTCTCGTCTTACTAACATCCCACTCGTGGGCTGTACCTTGACGTGGTGAGTGGGCTTCCAACTAAACAGGTCTTACTTCTCTATACAAAATGTCTACTCCTGGACTATTTTGAATCCACAACATGCTGTGTTATTCAGTTTTCAGTTTCTATGTGTTTTCAGATGTTGTGTAATGTTGTTACTAATGATGTGATTGGATATTGTGTTTGTAAATATTGGTTTACAATGCAAATGTATGGTTTTTTACAATACAAATTTTCAAAGCCCGTTTTCTCAAAATGAGTTATTTATCATCTTAGGGACATCAAAACCACCACTTGAGTAGCACCTACATACACCTAACTTTCCAGTTTTGTTCCAATCCATATTCTGAGAGTTTGTCCAAGGGGGATTTTTTAAATTTCATTCATAGCCTGATTTATATAACAGTTTATCCCTAAAACATGGCGAAAATTGGTCTTTTTATGACTGTTGACAGTATTTTCTGATTTCTGAAGTGAAGAAAAGAGATATCAAAAATCCCCCTTGGACAAAGTTTGAATAGGGATATGTGAACAAAATGAAACAAGAATTTTGAATCTGGCTTGAACCAGTTAAAAAAATTGATTTCCCAAAATTATGCAAATTGGCGCATATTTAGCGCATATAATGCCTAATTTGCATATTTATCCATAAGATTTCAGAAAACTTGTAATACAAAAAAGATGCTCCTTAATGTACCTAACAAACTGGGGGAGTTTGATGGTGATACCTATTAAGGCTTTTTTTTTTCCTATTCACCTGGGGTGTCTCCCCTTAAGGTGGGAAAATGGCAAAGTCCAGCCTCGGCCGGAAAAATGGCAGAGTCCAAGCCCGGCTGAAAAAATGACAAAGTCCAGCTTCGGCTGAGAAATTGACAAAGTGAAGAAATTCAATGAAGCGGGAGTAACTATGACTCTCTTAAGGTACGAAAATGGCAAAGTCCAGCCTCTTTAAGTTATCGGGATGACCAGGGCCACAAAGTTCCATGTGGAGAAAATGACAGGTCCAGCCTCGGCCGGAAAAATGGCAGAGTCCAAACTGGGCTGAAAAAATGACAAAGTCCAGCTTTGGCTGAAAAATTGACAAAGTCCCCGGTGGAGGGGACCCACAGAACGACATATGGGAGGAACCGCACCACCGAAAATAAAGCACTGCTTTAAATCCCCATAGGCGGGGGAGAATCGGCTCCCCGGGAGCTCACCCGGGAATCCCGGGCGGCCTCTCCCCGTGATTTTTTTGGGCTCCGGGTAAATCTGAGAAGGGGTCTGTACTATTTCGAACACGTATCGGCGGGTTATAAATTGGGCAGAGTCTCAATGACTGGGTTCCAATGGGGGAATGGAAGAGGAGGCCGAGGGGCTGCGTCCTCAACCCCGAGATGGAGCCCCGGCTCGGGAACGGAGCCGGGGAGGAAAGATGGAGAAGTCAGATCCGTACGAGAAGTAGGAGGGAGAGCGGTTCGGTCACGGTCCGATAGGCATTCGTCTCCTTCCTAGGGAGGGCCGTCTGGAAGGTCTTATCCTCTGGCCGGTTCCTCTCGACAGCGGGAGCGCCTCCGGGCCTGTCTGCGCGACGGGGGAGCGTTCCTCCGCCGCCGACCACGGCCGCATTCTCAGAGCGAGGCCGAGTCGACCCGTCTGAGCCAGTGGTGCTTAAACCTTAACCCCCCGTAGCACTGCGGGGGGAAAGGCAGCGGCACCGCTTCCCCCGGCCGTTCAGCCCGAAAGATGGTAGTCTGTGGGAGGGGCAGCTGTCCCCTGTCCCTCTCAGGCCCGAACGATGGATCACTCGGCGGGGCAACTGTCCCCTTTACGCACGGAGCTTGGGGAGCGGTCCCCTTTAACGCAATCCCCCTCACACACTCACTCTCGCCCACGGTCCGATAAGCATTCGTCTCCTGCCTAGGGAGGGCCGTCTGGAAGGTCTTATCCTCTGGCCGGTTCCTCTCGACAGCGGGAGCGCCTCCGGGCCTGTCTGCGCGACGGGGGAGCGTTCCTCCGCCGCCGACCACGGCCGCATTCTCAGAGCGAGGCCCAGTCGACCCGTCTGACCAAGTTGTAATACATGGCGGCCGGCTAGTGGGAGCGCAGGACCATCGGGGGCTCATGGCCCCCGGCGACTCGCCTCCTGCCCGTCGCCAAAACACCTTTTTCTCAAAACCTCCCGGTTCCCCCGGTTCGTCCATTGGAAAGATGGAGAAGTCAGATCCGTACGAGAAGTACGATGGAGAGCGGTTCGGTCACGGTGGTGCTTAAACCTTAACCCCCCGTAGTGCTGCGGGGGGAAAGGCAGCGGCACCGCTTCCCCCGGCCGGTCAGCCCGAAAGATGGAGCCCGAAAGATGGTAGTCTGTGGGAGGGGGCAGCGGTCCCCCGTCCCTCTCAGGCCCGAACGATGGATCACTCGGCGGGGGAGCGCTCCCCCGTCAATACCCAGTCCCACATACGCTTGTTAGCAGTCGGCCGGCAGGGCGATACCCAGGGAGTGAGAACATCCAAGGAAGGCAGCAGTCTGCAGGGGGTGGCAGGCTCTGAAGCATGGTTAAACGGCACAGAGAGGGGAGCTTAACCCCCGTCAACACACGCGC